>NW_027592189.1:2500-20000 GCF_964213995.1 Mustelus asterias
TCTGTCTCACACACACACTCTGTCTCACACACACACTCTCTCTCACACACACACTCTCTCTCACACACACACTCTCTCTCACACACACACTCTCTTTCTCTCACACACACTCTCTCTCTCACACACACATTCTCTCACACACACAATGATGGGCAAAATGTAGAGGAAGATTTCAGCTGTATCTAACCCCGTGCTGTACCTGTCCTGGGTGTGTTTGATGTGCATAATGTGGAGGCAGCTTTTCCTTTAATTTAGCACCATGCTGTGTCTGTCATTGGATTATATGATGGGGACAGTGTATAGGGAGCTTCACTCTGTATCTAAACCCGTGCTGTACCTGTCCTGGGAGTGTTTGATGGGGATAGTGTAGAGGGAGCTTTACTCTGTATCTAACCCTGTGCTGTATATGTCCTGGGAGTGTTAGATGAGGACAGTGAAGTGGGAGCTTTACTCTGTATCTAACCACTTGCTGTATCTGTTGTGGGTGTGTTTGATGGGGACAGTGTCGAGGGAGCTTTACTCTGTATCTAATCCCGTGCTGTACCTGTGCTGGGCGAGTTTGATGGGGACAGTGTAGAGGGAGATTTAATCTGTATCTAACCCCGTGCTGTACCTGTCCTGGGAGTGTTTGATGGGGACAGCGTCGAGGGAGATTTAATCTGTATCTCACCCCGTGCTGTGTCTGTTCCGGGAGTGTTTGATGGGGACAGTGTAGAGGTAGATTTACTCTGTATCTAACCCCGTGCTGTAACTGTCCTGGGAGTGTTTGATGGGGACAGTGTCGAGGGAGATTTAATCTGTATCTCACCCTGTGCTGTGTCTGTTCCGGGAGTGTTTGATGGGGACAGTGTTCAGGTAGATTTACTCTGTATCTAACCCCATGCTGTACCTGTCCTAGGAGTGTTTGATGGGGACAGTGTCGAGGGAGCTTTACTCTACATCTAACCACTTGCTGTATCTGTCATGGGAGTGTTTCATGGGGACAGTGAAGAGGGAGCTTTACTCTGTATCTCACCCCGTGCTGTACCTGTCCTTGGTTTGTCTGATGGGGATATTGTAGAGGGAGCTTTACTCCATATCTAACCCCCTGTTGTATCTGTCCTTGGTTTGTTTGATGGGGACAGTGTAGAGGGAGCTTTACTCTGTATCTAACCCATGCTGTCCCTGCCCTGGGAGTGTTTGATGGGGACAGTGTAGAGGGAGATTTACTCTGGATCTAACCCCGTGTTGTATCTGTCCTGGGAGTGTTTGTTGGGGACAGTGCAGAGGGAGCTTTACTCTATATCTAACCCCCTGTTGTATCTGTCTTTGGAGTGTTTGATGGGGATAGTGCAGAGGGAGCTTTACTCTGTATCTAACCCATGCTGTACCTGTCCTGGGAGTGTTTGATGGGAACAGTGTAGAGAGAGCTTTACTCTGTATCTAACCCATGCTGTACCTGTCCTGGGAGTGTTTGATGGGAACAGTGTAGAGAGAGCTTTACTCTGTATCAAACTCTGTGCTGTACCTGTACCTTTCCTGGGAGTGTTTGATGGGAACAGTGTCGAGGGAGCTTTACTTTGCATCTAATCCCGTGTTTCAGTTACTGATAGACTGTAGAGGAAGATCAGGTCACACACACGCTCTCCTTCCACACTCTCAGACACACACACACATGCTCTCTCTGTCTCTCACACACACATGCACTATCTCTTACGCACTCTCTCACTCACACACATGCTCTTTCTCTCTGTCACACACGCTTTCTCTCTCACACATTCTCTCACACACACATTCTCTCACACACACTTTCACGCTCACACACTCTCACCCATGCATTCTCTCTCACTGACACACTCTCACACACATGCACACAGTCTCTCACTCACATACACTGACTCTCTCACACACACTTTCTCTCTCACACACATTCTCTCACACACTTTCACGCTCACACACTCTCACCCATGCATTCTCTCTCACTGACACACTCTCACACACATGCACACAGTCTCTCACTCACATACACTCACTCTCTCACACATACACTCTCACACACACACTCTCTCACACACACACTCTTTCTCTCGCACACACTCTCTCTCTCTCACACAGACAGACTCTCTCTCACGCACACGCTCTCTCGCACACACTCTCTCTCGCACACACTCTCTCACACACACACTCTCTCACACACACACACACTCTCTCACACACACACACTCTCTCACACACGCCCTCTCTCTCACACACACTCTCTCTCTCTCACACACACGGTCTCTCTCACTCACACACACTGTCTCTCACACACTCTCTCACACACACACACACTCTCTCACACACACACTCGCTCTCTCTCACACACAGACACTCTCTCTCTCACACACACACAGACACTCTCTCTCTCACACACACACACACACCCTCTCTCACACACAGTCTCTCTCACACACACACCTCTCACACACACTCTGTCTCTCTCACACACACACTCTCTCTCACACACATAGAACATAGAACATTACAGCACAGAACAGGCCCTTCGGCCCACGATGTTGTGCCGACCTTCATCTGAAACCAAGATCAAGCTATCCCACTCCCTACCATCCTGGTGTGCTCCATGTGCCTATCCAATAACCGCTTAAATGTTCCTAAAGTGTCTGACTCCACTATCACTGCAGGCAGTCCATTCCACACCCCAACCACTCTCTGCGTGAAGAACCTACCTCTGATATCCTTCCTATATCTCCCACCATGAACCCTATAGTTATGCCCCCTTGTAATAGCTCCATCCACCCGAGGAAATAGTCTTTGAACGTTCACTCGATCTATCCCCTTCATCATTTTATAAACCTCTATTAAGTCTCCCCTCAATCTCCTCCGCTCCAGAGAGAACAGCCCCAGCTCCCTCAACCTTTCCTCATAAGACCGACACTCCAAACCAGGCAGCATCCTGGTAAATCTCCTCTGCACTCTTTCCAGCGCTTCCACATCCTTCTTATAGTGAGGTGACCAGAACTGCACGCAATATTCCAAATGCGGTCTCACCAAGGTCCTGTACAGTTGCAGCATAACCCCACGGCTCTTAAACTCCAACCCCCTGTTAATAAAAGCTAACACACTATATGCCTTCTTCACAGCTCTATCCACTTGAGTGGCAACCTTTAGAGATCTGTGGATATGGACCCCAAGATCTCTCTGTTCCTCCACAGTCTTCAGAACCCTACCTTTGACCCTGTAATCCACATTTAAATTAGTCCTACCAAAATGAATCACCTCACTCTCTCTCTCTCACACACACGGTCTCTCTCACTCACACACACTCTGTCTCTCACACACTCTCTCACACACACACACACACTCTCTCACACACACACTCGCTCTCTCTCACACACAGACACTCTCTCTCTCACACACACACACACACACTCTCTCACACACAGTCTCTCTCACACACACACCTCTCTCTCTCACACACAGTCTCTCTCACACACACACCTCTCTCTCTCACACACACTCTCTCTCACACACAC
The DNA here is from genome assembly GCF_964213995.1 of Mustelus asterias. Lineage (NCBI taxonomy): Eukaryota > Metazoa > Chordata > Chondrichthyes > Carcharhiniformes > Triakidae > Mustelus > Mustelus asterias. Next base: position 6,013 of record NW_027592189.1, read on the forward strand.
ACTCTCTCTCGCACACACACTCTCTCTCACACACACACACACACTCTCTCTCTCTCTCACACACACACTCTCTCTCTCTCACACACACTCTCTCTCTCTCACACACACATTCTCTCACACACACAATGATGGGCAAAATGTAGAGGAAGATTTCAGCTGTATCTAACCCCGTGCTGTACCTGTCCTGGGTGTGTTTGATGTGCACAATGTGGAGGCAGCTTTTCCTTTAATCTAGCACCATGCTGTATCTGTCATTGGATTATTTTATAGTGACACTGTATAGGGAGCTTCACTCTGTATCTAAACCCGTGCTGTACCTGTCCTCGGTGTGTTTGATGGGGACAGTGTCGAGGGAGCTTCACTCTGTATCTAAACACGTGCTGAACCTGTCCTGGGAGTGTTTGATGGGGGACAGTGTAGAGGGAGCTTTACTCTGTATCTAAACATGTGCTGTACCTGTCCTGGGAGTGTTTGATGGGGACAGTGTATAGGGAGCTTCACTCTGTATCTAAACATGTGCTGTACCTGTCCTGGGTGTGTTTGATGGGGGACAGTGTAGAGGGAGCTTTGCTCTGTATCTAACCCCGTGCTGTATCTCTCCTGGAAGTGTTTTATGGGGACAGTGGAGAGGGAGCTTTACTCTGTATCGAACCCCGTGCTGTACCTGTCCTGGGAGTGTTTGATGGGGGACAGTATAGAGGGAGCTTTACTCTGTATCTAACCCCGTGCTGTACCTGTCCTGGGAGTGTTTGATGGGGACAGTGTATAGGGAGCTTCACTCTATCTAAACACGTGCTGAACCTGTCCTGGGTGTGTTTGATGGGGGACAGTGTAGAGGGAGTTTTGCTCTGTATCTAACCCCATGCTGTATCTCTCCTGGAAGTGTTTTATGGGGATAGTGGAGAGGGAGCTTTACTCTGTATCGAACTCCGTGCTGTCCCTGTCCTGCGAGTGTTTGATGGAGACAGTGTCGAGGGACCTTTACTCTGTATTGAACCCCGTGCTGTATTTGTCCTGGGAGTGTTTAATGGGGACAGTGTCGAGGGAGCTATACTCTGTACCTAACCCTGTGCTGTACCTGTCCTGGGAGTGTTTGATGGGGACAGGACTTGGGGGACATTGGATTTTAGACAATGTTTAGGGTTTTAGACTTTTTGGAGTGAAATTCAGGAACACTTTGCCACACCAGGTGTGATATTAGTTTGGAACTACCTTCTATAATTCACAGTTGATGCTCAGTCGCTTATTAATGTTCAAACCTGAAGTTGATAGATGGTATTTTACACACAGGAGAAGCAATTTAAAATCAATGGGTCAATGTTAAAATGGATGCAGGAACAGAGAGACCTGGGCTTTCAGTTCATTTTTACATCTTAAAGATTCAACCTGGGGCTCAGAATCTGTCAGTTGAATCTACTTTTCCTGTCCCGAAAACGTGTCAACAATTGTGTTGGGGAATGTGACAAAAGGTGACATTCCTGCATCCTGCACAGTGGGGTTGGGAGGTTGTTTGAAAGGAGATTCAGAAAGTGTCAATTAGATTGTGTCTCTTTGCAGAAGTTGAGTATTTCACAGGAGATGCCTTGAGATAAACCAATGTCTGCGTAACTTTCAAAGTCTCCAGACGCATGAAGGGGGCAGAGATTTTGTAATATTCAGAGCAGGAGATGCCAGACAATCACAGAATTGAAGATGTGAGGCCATCTCTTGTTTCTGAATGTCAATCTGTAGCTTTTAAACTTTAGTCCTAGGCTAATCATTCCAAGTTTGCAATCCCACACTTTGCTTCTGTGAATTTTGAGCTGTAAATTTTCTGAAATTGATTCTGTAATAAAAATCCCTGCAGGATGCAATGATTCCCATTCTGTCTGCTGCTGCCAAGCCCCAGTTTGTGTCTCAGTTTCACTATTTATCAACCATTTAAGATCCAAGAGTCCTAGAATTCCTACACTGCAGAATGAGGCCATTCAGCCCAACAAGCCTGCCCCGACAATAATCCCACCCAGGCCCGAATCCCCCTGACACTAAGGGGCAATTTAGCAAACGTGCAAACTCCACACAGACAGTCACTCGAGGCGGGGAATCGAACCCAGATCCCTGGCGCTGTGAGTCAGCAGTGCTAACCACTGTGCCACCGTGTCGCCCGGTGATGAGACAGAACGTTTGCCAAAGTGCACAGAAATAGGCAGCATTGTCAGCATTTTAGCTGGAAGCTTCAAATGACAAAGGGATCTTAATAGTAGAGTCACAGAATCCCTGCAGTGCAGAAGGAGACCATTCAGCCCATCGAGTCTGTACTGACTCTCTGACACAGTATCTTACCAAGGCCCTTGACCCAGCCCTATCCCCGTAACCCCACACATTTACCTTAATCCACCGAACCAACACAGCTTTGGACAGGAAACGGCAATTTACTGTGTCCAATCCACAAATTTGGAAAATACTGGGATGGATTGAGAAATGGTTTCCGGGCAGAAAACAGAGCTCAGATACAAATGGGCCCTTTGGCCCAACTTTTCCCTGCCACCCAGTTTTTACCATTAAGCTCGTATCAAATGCCTTGCGTTTGGCCCAAATCCCTCCACACCAATCTTACCAGAATAACTGTCTAAATGCTTTTTAAAATATAAAATTGTGTCCGCTTCTACTACGACCTCTGGCAGCTTGTTCCAATCCCTCACCACCCTATGTGTGAAAAGAATTGCCCTCTGGACCCTCTCCCCTCTCACCTTAAACCTGTGTCTTCTAGTTTTAGACTCCCCTCCCTTTTGGAAAAGATGTTGACGAGCTTATCAAAGAACAAAGAGAATTACAGCACAGGAACAGGCCCTTCGGCCCTCCAAGCCTGCACCAACCATGCTGCCCGACTGATCTAAAACCCCCTACCCTTCCGGGGACCGTATCCCTCTATTCCCATCCTATTCATGTATTTGTCCAGACGTTCCGTAAAACTCACTATCGTATCTGCTTCCACTACCTCCCCCGGCAGCGAGTTCCAGGCACCCACCACCCTCTGTGTAACAAAACTTGCCTTGTACATCTCCTTTAAACCTTGCCCCTCACACCTTAAACCTATGCCCCCTAGATTTTGAATCTTCCACCCTGGTAAAAAGCTTCTGACTATCCACTCTGTCCATGCCCCTCATAATCTGGTAGAATTCTATCAGGTCATCCCTCAACCTCCGTCGTTCCAGTGAGAACAAACCAAGTTTCTCCAATCTCTCCTCAGAGCTAATGCCCTCCATACCAGGCAACATCCTGGTAAATCTTTTCTGAACCCTCTCCAAATTCTCCACATCTTTCTGGTCGTGTGTCGATCAGAATTGAACACTATATTCCAAGTGCGGCCTAACTAAGGTTCTATAAAGCTGCTATATCCATGCCCTCATTATTTTAGAGACCTCTATAAGAACACCACTAAGCCAACTCAAGGGAAAAAAAGTCCCAGAGTATCCAGCCTCTCATTATAACTCAAACCATCAGGACCCCTTGGCATCCCAGTAATTCTTTTCTGCACACTTTCCAGCTTAATCATCTCCTTTCTATAAGGGTGACCAGAACAATACACAGCATTCCAAGTGTGGTCTTACCAATGTCTTGTACAACTCCAACAAGACGTCCCAACTCCTGTATTCCATGTTCTGACCAATGAAACCAAGCATGTGGAATGCCTTCTTCACCACTATATCCACCTGTGACCCCACTTTCAAGGAGCTATCAATCTGTACCCCGAGATCCCTTTGTTCTGTAACTCTCACCAACACCCTACCATTAACTGAGTAAGTCCTGTGTTGGTTCGATCCACCAAAATGTATCACCTTGCATTTATCTAAATTAAACTCCATCTGCCATTCAACAGCCCACTGGCCCAATTGATCAAGATCCCATTGCAACCCGAGATAACCTTCTTCACTGTCCACTATGCCACAAATCTTGGTGTCAACTGCAAACTTACAAACCATGCCTCCTAAATTCTCATCCAAATCATTAATATAGATGACCAATAACAGTGGACCCAGCACCGATCCCTGAGGCACCCCGCTGGTCACAGGCCTCCAGTTTGACCAAAAAAACAACCCTCTACAACCACCCTCTGTCTTCTGTCATCAAGCCTATTTTATATCCATTTGGCTAACTCACCCTGGATCCCGTGAGATTGAACCAAATTCTGTCTGCTTTTGTTTTTAAATGTTTACATTTTTAAACACTGAAACCTCTTGCCCTTGTTGGGAATATCAGTGCGGTTTGAGAAAAGCAAACACTGATCCCACACTCAACACCCCCCAACACAGGACTGAGCAGAGAGTGTGAAATGTGACTGGTGTGAGTGTGGATTGTCTTTTAAAAGTGGGTAAGAAACACTCCTCCATTTTCAAATCTTTACCTTGCTTATGTAGCGTCTTGGACTCCCCTGACACTCACTATCCATCTGAATTAATCTCTATTCCTCACTGTCTAACTGTTACTCTCTGCATTGCTCCCTCTCCCTACCTCTCTGTTACTCTGCATCACTCCATCTCTCTCTCTCTCTCTCTTCCTCTCTCTCTCTATCCCTCTCATCCACCATGTTGTTTATCGTTAAGGGGTCTAATCACGGAGAATTCAAACACTCTTTCTGTTTCTGTCTTGGCAGAATTAGCAACATGAGTGCAAATTTCAAGACTGGATTCACACAACACAGACAGAACGCTGGTGAGCTCAGTACACGTGGTACCTGAATGTTACAATAAGATAGAATCTGTATTCAGACACCTGTCACCCCACAGGGTCCAAACTTCACCGTGGTAATTTGATTTGATTTGATTGATTTGTGTTGGGATGCAGTGAAAAGTATTGTTTCTTGTGCGCTATCCAGACAAAACATTCTGTACATAGAGTACACAGGGAGAAGGAGAGGAAAGGGTGCAGAATATAGTGTTGCAGTTACTGATAGACTGTAGAAAAAGATCAGCTCACACACACACCCTCTCTTACACACTCTCAGACACACACATAATCTCACACACACACACGCTCTCTCTCTCTCACACACACACGCTCTCTCTCTCACACACACACACTCTCTCTCACACACACACACTCTCTCACACTCTCAGACACACACATACTATCTCACACACGCACACACACTCTCTCACACACACACACTCTCTCTCACACACACACACTCTCAGACACACACATACTATCTCACACACGCACACACACTCTCTCTCACACACACACACACTCTCTCTCTGTATCTCACCCGATGCTGTACCTGTCCTGGGTGTGTTTGATGTGTGGCAGCTTTTCCCTGTATCTATCCCCATGCTGTATCTGTCATTGGAATGTTTGATCGTCATGATGTGGAGACTTGATAGTTATTTGATAGTGACAGTGTAGAGGGAGCTTTATCTGTATCTAACCCCGTGCTGTACCTGTCCTGGGAGTGTTTGATGGGGACAGTGTAGAGGGAGCTTTACTCTGTATCTAACCCCGTGCCGTACCTGTCCTGGGAGTGTTTGATGGGGACAGTGTAGAGGGAGCTTTACGCTGTATCTAACCCCGTGCTGTACCAGTCCTGTGTGTGTTTGATGGGGACAGTGTAGAGGGAGCTTTACTTTGCATCTAATCCCGTGTTTCAGTTACTGATAGACTTTCGAGGAAGATCAGGTCACACACACGCTCTCCTTACACACTCTCACACACACACACACACACACACACACATGCTCTCTCTGTCTCTCACACACACATACACTATCTCTTACGCACTCTCTCACACACACGCTCTTTCTCTCTGTCACACACACTTTCTCTCTCACACACATTCTCTCACACACACTTTCACGCTTACACACTCTCACCCATGCATTCTCTCTCACTGACACACTCTCACACACATACACTCAGTCTCTCACACACACATACACTCACTCTCTCACACACATACACTCACTCTCTCACACAAACACTCACTCTCTGACACACATACACTCCCCTCTCACACACAAACACTCACTCTCTCACACATACACTCTCTCTCAAACATGTACTCTCTCACACACACACACACACTCTCACATACACACTCTCTCTCACGTACACGCTCTCTCTCACGTACACGCTCTCTCTCACGTACACGCTCTCTCTCACGTACACGCTCTCTCTCACGCACACGCTCTCTCTCTCGCACATGCTCTCTCTCTCGCATACACTCACTCTCTCTCGCACACACTCTCTCTCTCACACACACACACGCACTCTCTCACGCACACTCTCTCTCACGCACACGCTCTCTCACACACACACTCTCTCTCTCGCACACTCTCTCTCACACACACACTCTCTCTCTCACACACACACTCTCTCTCTCGCACACTCTCTCTCACACACACACTCTCTCTCTCGCACACTCTCTCTCACACACACACACTCTCTCACGCACACGCTCTCTCTCACGCACACGCGCTCTCTCTCACACACTCTCTCGCACAGTCTCTTTCTCACACACACACTCTCTCACACACACTCTCTCTCACGCACACGCTCTCTCACACACACACTCTCTCTCTCGCACACTCTCTCTCACACACACACTCTCTCTCACACACACACTCTCTCACGCACACGCTCTCTCACGCACACGCGCTCTCTCTCACACACTCTCTCGCACAGTCTCTTTCTCACACACACACTCTCTCACACACACACACTCTCTCTCACGCACACGCTCTCTCACACACACACACTCTCTCACGCACACGCTCTCTCTCACGCACACGCGCTCTCTCTCACACACTCTCTCGCACAGTCTCTTTCTCACACACACACTCTCACACACACACACTCTCTCTCACGCACACGCTCTCTCACACACACACTCTCTCTCTCGCACACGCTCTCTCACACACACACTCTCTCTCTCGCACACACTCTCTCTCACACACACACACTCTCTCACACACACACACTCTCTCACACACACACACTCTCTCTCTCGCACACGTTCTCTCTCTCGCACTCACTCTCTCTCTCGCACACGTTCTCTCTCTCACACACACACACTTTCTGACACACTCTCTCTCGCACACACACTCTCTCTCACACACACATTCTCTCACACACACTCTCTCTCTCTCACTCTCTCACACACTCTCTCTCTCACTCTCACACACACTCTCTCTCACACACACTCTCTCTCTCACTCTCACACACACTCTCTCTCACACACACTCTCTCTCTCACTCTCACACACACTCTCTCTCACACACACTCTCTCTCTCTCACTCTCACACACACTCTCTCTCACACACACTCTCTCTCTCACTCTCACACACACTCTCTCTCACACACACTCTCTCTCTCACTCTCACACACACTCTCTCACACACACAGTCTCTCTCACACACTCTCTCTCTCTCGCACACACTCTCTCTCTCACACAATCTCTCTCACACACACATACAGATACACTCTCTCTCTCACACACACACACACACATTCTCTCTCACACACACACACACACAATGATGGGGCAAAATGTAGAGGAAGATTTGAGCTGTATCTATCCCCGTGCTGTACCTGTCCTGGGTGTGTTTGATGGGGACAGTATGGAGGGAGCTTTACTTTGTGTCTAACCCCGTGCTGTATCTGTCCTGGGAGTGTTTGATGGGGATAGTGTAGAGGGAGCTTTACTCTGTATCTAACCCTGTGCTGTATCTATCCTGGGAGTGTTTGATGAGGACAGTGAAGTGGGCGCTTTACTCTATATCTAACCACTTGCTGTATCTCTCCTGGGAGTGTTTGATGGGGACAGTGTCGAGGGAGCTTCACTCTGTATCTCACCCCGTGCTGTATCTGTTCTGGGAGTGTTTGATGGGGACAGTGTAGAGGGAGATTTACTCTGTATCTAATCCCGTGCTGTACCTGTCCTTGGTTTGTCTGATGGGGATATTGTAGAGGGAGCTTTACTCTGTATCTCACCCCGTGCTGTATCTGTTCTTGGAGTGTTTGATGGGGACAGTGCAGAGGGAGCTTTACTCTGTATCTAACCCATGCTGTCCCTGTTCTGGGAGTGTTTGATGGGGACAGTATCGAAGGAGCTTTACTCTGTATCTAACCCGTGCTGTACCTGTCCTGGGCGAGTTTGTTGGGGACAGTGCAGAGGGTGCTTTACTCTATATCTAACCCCGTGCTGTATCTGTTCTGGGACTGTTTGATGGGGACAGTGTTAAGTGAGCGTTACTCTGTATCTAACCCCGTGCTGTACCTGTCCTGGGAGTGTTTGATGGGGACAGAGTAGAGGGAGCTTTACACTGTATCTAACCCCGTGCTGTATCTGTCCTGGGTGTGTTGGATGGGGACAGTGTAGAGGGAGCTTTACTCTGTATCGAACCCCGTGCTGTATCTGTCCTGGGAGTGTTTGATGGGGGCAGGCTAGAAGGAACTTTACTCTGTATCTAACTCCGTGCTGTATCTGTCCTGGGAGTGTTTGATGGGGACAGAGTAGAGGGAGCTTTACACTGTATCTCACCCCGTGCTGTATCTGTCCTGGGTGTGTTGGATGGGGACAGTGTAGAGGGAGCTTTACTCTGTATCGAACCCCGTGCTGTATCTGTCCTGGGAGTGTTTGATGGGGGCAGGCTAGAAGGAACTTTACTCTGTATCTAACTCTGTGCTGTATCTGTCCTGGGAGTGTTTGATGGGGACAGTATGGAGGGAGCTTTACTCTGTATCTAACCCCGTGCTGTACCTGTCCTGGGAGTGTTTGATGGGGACAGTGTAGAGGAAGCTTTATTCTGTACCTAACCCCGTGCTGTACCTGTCCTGGGAGTGTTTGATGGGGACAGTGTAGAGGAAGCTTTATTCTGTACCTAACCCCGTGCTGTGCTTGCTGTACCTGTCTTGGGAGTGTTTGATGGGGACAGTGTAGAGGGTCCTTTACTCTGTATCTAACCCCGTGCTGTATCTGTCCTGGGAGTGTTTGATGGGGACAGTGTAGAGGAAGCTTTACTCTGTACCTAACCCCGTGCTGTACCTGTCCTGGGAGTGTTTGATGGGGACAGTGGAGAGGGAGCTTTACTCTGTATCGAACCCCATGCTGTATTTGTCCTGGGAGTGTTTGATGGGGGCAGTCTAGAAGGAACTTTACTCTGTATCTAACTCCGTGCTGTACCTGTCCTGGGAGTGTTTGATGGGGGACAGTGTAGAGGGAGCTTTACTCTGTATGTAACCCCGTGCTGTATCTGTCCTGGGGGTGTTTGATGGGGACAGTGTAGAGGGAGGTTTTCTCTGCATCGAAACACTTGATGAATCCACTGTTCGATCGATTGAATGTGAGAACAAAGAGGGATCTAATTTTACCCAGTCATTGGATGGAGCTCTTGGGGCTAAAGTGGGTTCAGGATGTTGAATTTGATGATCAGCCATGATCATAATGAATGTTGGAGCAGGCTGGAAGGGCCGAATGGCCTCCTCCTGCTTCTAGTTTGTGTGTTTATAAATGATGAAAAGGCAGCAGCAGTGGGAGTTCAATATGTGTGGATATTTCACAGCTGTATTCACACAATACACACAGCAATGTCGCTGATATTTTGGAAATGCTGCAAATGTTGTCAAACACAATACGCAGGGGACCTTAATGTTGCAATGTTACTCCCAAACTGTCATCCCACAGGGGCAACATTTCTGTACAATGTGAGTGAATCGTAAGTCAATATAGTTCAGTTTCAGTGTTTAAAATAACCAGTCACTTTTCTGTGGCTGCTTTGGGAATGTCAGTGGAATGTAGTTCACAGTAAAGTGTGAACAATTGTATTGGGGAATAATTGGAAGCAGTTTCCATTGAGAGCTTCCTGCATTCTGGAAATGTGTGTGATCTATTCAGAGATTGGAAATGATGGATGAATAAAGATACAGTTCTTTGTTACTGACATTAGATTGTGACTCTTGAAGTTTCACCAGTTCCATGTGCTGAGAGAAAGGAATGATTAAGCAACATCCAGCATTCAAATTCTTCAGATAAGTTTAAAAGGCAGTGAAAGACTGAATACACAAACTCTGAGACAGACAGACACAACTGTATCCACAGCTTAAACTTCATGTTTGAATCTGCAGGGATGAGATCATGGTTGAAATAAACAAGAGTCCACACTGGGATGCTGAGCAATTTGAGTTCTGTTTTTCCTAAAAAGTCAATCTAAAAATCTGCATTTAAAAATTCCTTGGACAGAGCAGAGGGGATTTTACTCTGTGTGTTGTGTTTGGGTTGGAAGTGTTTTCAGAGCAGGGTGGTACAATGGCACAGTGGTTGGCACTGCTGCCTCACAGCGTCAGGAACCCGGGTTCAATTCCAGCCTCGGATGACTGTGTGTTTTGAGTTTGCACATTCTCCCCGTGTCTGCGTGGGTTTCCTCCGGCTGCTCCACTTTCCTCCCACAGTCTGAAAGACACGATGGTTAGGGTGCATTGGCCGTGCTAAATTCTCCCTCAGTGTAGCCGAACAGGTGCCGGAGTGTGGCGACTTGGGGGATTTTCACAGTGAGTTCTGTTTTTCCTTAAAGTCAATCTAAAAATCTGCAATTAAAAATTCCTTGGACAGAGCAGAGGGGATTTTACTCTGTGTGTTGTGTTTGCAGTGGGTGGCACAGAGGTTAGCACTGTTGCCTCAGAGCACCAGGGACCCGGGTTCGATTCACGGCTTGTTCACTGTCTGTGCGGAGTCTGTACATTCTCCCCGTATCTGCGTGGGTTTCCTCCGGGCGCTCCACTTTCCTCCCACAGTCTGAAAGACACGATGGTTAGGGTGCGTTGGCCATGTTAAATTCTCCCTCAGTGTAGCCGAACAGGTGCCGGAGTGTGGCGACTTGGGGATTTTCACAGTAACTTCGTTGCAGTGTTAATGTAAGCCTACTTGTGACACTAATAAGTAAACCTAAACTTAAAACTGAAACAAAAACAGAAAATGCTGCAAAATCTCAGCAGGTCTGACAGCATGGGCATGCTTTGGGAACCTTAATTACAGAAAAACTGATATCGGAGAATGGTGGGACAGGAGGAGCTGGGGACGGCCCATAGGCAAGGTGGCACCATGGTTAGCACTGCTGCCTCTCAGTGCCAGGGGCCCGGGTTCAATTCCAGCCCTGAGTGACTGTCTCTCTGAGTCTCCACATTCTTCCCGTGTCTGCGTGGGATTCCTCCGGGTACCCCGGTTACCTACCACACTCCAAACATGCCAAGGTTAGCTGGATTGGCCAGGGTAAATTGCCCCTTAGAATCCAAAGATGTGCAAGTTAGCTGGATTGGCCATGTTAAATTGCCCAATATCGTTAAGGGGTCGAATCACGGAGAATTCAAACACTCTTTCTGTTTCTGTCTTGGCAGAATTAGCAACATGAGTGCAAATTTCAAGATTGGATTCACACAATACAGACAGAACGGTCTTTATATAATGGCTTCTGCAAATGCTGGTGAGCTCAGTACATGTGGTACCGAATGTTACAATAAGATAGAATCTGTATTCAGACAACTGTCACCCCACAGGGTCCAAACTTCACCGTGTTAATTTGTGCCTATGGGCCTTCCCCAGCTCCTGTTGTCCCACCATCCTCCGATATCTGATATCCTTTCATTCTGGCTCCCAGAACAACCCCAATTTTAATAGTTTCACATTGTGAGTGAGACTGTGGGAGTGTTCTCTATCTGTGTGTGAGCAGTTCCAGCCTGTCCAGTACTGTCAGAATTTTATACCTTTCAATTAGATCCCCGCTCACTCTTCTACATTCCAGTGAATACAGGCCCAGCCGACCCAATCTCCCCTCAGACATCAATGCTGCCATCCCAGAAATCAGTCTGGTGAACATTCACTGCTCTCCCTCTGTGGCAAGTACATCCTTCCTCAGATAAGGAGAGGAACACTGTACACAAGACTCCAGGTGTGGTCTCACCGAGGCTCTGTCCAGCTGCAGTAAGACATCCTTGCTCTTCTACTCGAACCCTCTTGCAATGAAGGACAACATCCCATTGGTCTTCCTAACTGCTTGCTGTAGCTGCATGCTTGCTTTCAGTGACTGGTGTTCTCAGATACCCAGGTCCCTTTGTACAACATTTCCCAATCTATCACCATTCAACTAATACTCTGCCATTCTCTTCCTCCGTCCAAAGTGGATAACGTCACATTTATCCACATTATTCTGCATCTGCCATGTATTTCCCCACTCACTCAACTTGTCTAAATCACCCCGAAGCCTCTTCACATCCTCCCCATCACTCACATTCCCACCAAGTTTCGTCTCATCAGCAAACTTGAGAATATTACGTTTGGTTCCCTCATCCAAATCACTGATGTGTTTTGTGAATAGCTGGGACCCAAGAACTGACCCCTGCGGGACCCCACTCGTCACTGCCTGTTACTTAGAAAAAGATTCATTTCTTCCTACTCACTGTTCCCTGTCTGTGAACCAATTCTCAATCCGTGCCATTATATTCCCACAATCCCATGCACTTTAATTTAGCGCACTAACCTCCTATGTGGCACCGCTCCACCCATTTGTGTACAGTGTAGATTTACCAGAATGATACCAGGACAGCAAGGGTTAAATCACAAGGTGGTAAAATAACACAAACGAGGATTGTATTCCCCGGTTTTTCGAAGGATCAGCGGCTGATTATTTGAAAGTTTTCAGGAGAATAATGGAAACTGGTTGAACCATAGAATCCCAGTGCAGAAGGAGGCCATTCAGCCCATCGAGTCTGCACCGAATCTCTGACAGAGTATCTGAGCCACACCCTTTCCCCTACCCATTCCCCATAGCCCCACACATTTACCATGGCCAATCCACCTCATCTAAACATTCTAAGGGGCAATTGAGCATGGCCAGTCCACCTAACCTCGACATCTTTGAACTGTGGGAGGAAACCGGAACACCCGGAGGAAAGCCATGCAGAATCGGGGAGAACGTGGAAATTCTACACAGACAGTCACCCAAGGCTGGAATTGAACCCGGGCCCCTGGCACTGTGAGGCAGCAGTGCTAACCACTGTGCCACCATGCCTATGGGCCTTCCCCAGCTCCTCCTGTCCCACCATCCTCCGATATCTGTTTTCCTTTCATTCTGGCTCCCAGAACAACCCCAATTTTAATAGTTTCACATTGTGAGTGAGACTGTGGGAGCTTTCTCTATCTGTGTGTCTGTCTGTGTGTGAGACTGTGTGTGTGTGTGTGTGTGAGACTGTGCGTGTATCTGTGTGTGTGTGTCTGTGCATCACTGCGTTTGTTGTCAGTGAGTTTGTGTGTGTTTCACTATCTTCCTGTCTCTCAGTCCCCCAGTCCCAAAATCTGCTTCTCTTTACACAGATGCTGCCTGTCCTGCTCAGTATTCCGGCATTGACTATTTCACAATCTGAGGAGTTGTGAATGCTGCGATCATCAGCGAACATCTCACCTATGGAGGGAAGGTCAGTGATGGAGCAGCTGAAGATGGTTGGGGCCTCGGACACTCACCCTGAGGAACTCCTGCACTGATGTCCCAGGACTGAGAGGATCGGCTTTGAGATAATCGGCACATTGGGGGAAAGCTTGGAAAGCAGAGGATGCTGATTTAAGGTAAATGGCGACAGCGGCAACATGAGGCAATATCTGTGGCTTTGGAGTGATCCTTGTTGTACCCCACTATTAGCTGCTTGCACACCTGAATATCTCACTGTTACTCTCTGCATTACTATCTCATCCCTATCTCTCAGTGACTCTGCCTCTCTCCATCTCTCCGGGAAAATTATAATGGGGAGCAAAGAAATGGCAGAAGAATTGAACATATACTTTGGTTCTGTCTTCACAAAAGAGGCACAAATAACCTGGCAGAAATGTTAGGGAACCAATCGTTTAGTGAGAGTGTGGAATTGAATTGAAGGAAATCGGTATTAGTAAGAAAATGGTGCTGGGGGAATGAATGGGGTTAAAGGCTGACAAAGCCCCAGGGCCTGAAAATCTACATCCCAGAGTATTA
>NW_027592189.1:25000-32500 GCF_964213995.1 Mustelus asterias
TGTTTGTTGGGGACAGTGCAGAGGGAGCTTTACTCTATATCTAACCCCCTGTTGTATCTGTCTTTGGAGTGTTTGATGGGGATAGTGCAGAGGGAGCTTTACTCTGTATCTAACCCATGCTGTACCTGTCCTGGGAGTGTTTGATGGGAACAGTGTAGAGAGAGCTTTACTCTGTATCTAACCCATGCTGTACCTGTCCTGGGAGTGTTTGATGGGAACAGTGTAGAGAGAGCTTTACTCTGTATCAAACTCTGTGCTGTACCTGTACCTTTCCTGGGAGTGTTTGATGGGAACAGTGTCGAGGGAGCTTTACTTTGCATCTAATCCCGTGTTTCAGTTACTGATAGACTGTAGAGGAAGATCAGGTCACACACACGCTCTCCTTCCACACTCTCAGACACACACACACATGCTCTCTCTGTCTCTCACACACACATGCACTATCTCTTACGCACTCTCTCACTCACACACATGCTCTTTCTCTCTGTCACACACGCTTTCTCTCTCACACATTCTCTCACACACACATTCTCTCACACACACTTTCACGCTCACACACTCTCACCCATGCATTCTCTCTCACTGACACACTCTCACACACATGCACACAGTCTCTCACTCACATACACTGACTCTCTCACACACACTTTCTCTCTCACACACATTCTCTCACACACTTTCACGCTCACACACTCTCACCCATGCATTCTCTCTCACTGACACACTCTCACACACATGCACACAGTCTCTCACTCACATACACTCACTCTCTCACACATACACTCTCACACACACACTCTCTCACACACACACTCTTTCTCTCGCACACACTCTCTCTCTCTCACACAGACAGACTCTCTCTCACGCACACGCTCTCTCGCACACACTCTCTCTCGCACACACTCTCTCACACACACACTCTCTCACACACACACACACTCTCTCACACACACACACTCTCTCACACACGCCCTCTCTCTCACACACACTCTCTCTCTCTCACACACACGGTCTCTCTCACTCACACACACTGTCTCTCACACACTCTCTCACACACACACACACTCTCTCACACACACACTCGCTCTCTCTCACACACAGACACTCTCTCTCTCACACACACACAGACACTCTCTCTCTCACACACACACACACACCCTCTCTCACACACAGTCTCTCTCACACACACACCTCTCACACACACTCTGTCTCTCTCACACACACACTCTCTCTCACACACATAGAACATAGAACATTACAGCACAGAACAGGCCCTTCGGCCCACGATGTTGTGCCGACCTTCATCTGAAACCAAGATCAAGCTATCCCACTCCCTACCATCCTGGTGTGCTCCATGTGCCTATCCAATAACCGCTTAAATGTTCCTAAAGTGTCTGACTCCACTATCACTGCAGGCAGTCCATTCCACACCCCAACCACTCTCTGCGTGAAGAACCTACCTCTGATATCCTTCCTATATCTCCCACCATGAACCCTATAGTTATGCCCCCTTGTAATAGCTCCATCCACCCGAGGAAATAGTCTTTGAACGTTCACTCGATCTATCCCCTTCATCATTTTATAAACCTCTATTAAGTCTCCCCTCAATCTCCTCCGCTCCAGAGAGAACAGCCCCAGCTCCCTCAACCTTTCCTCATAAGACCGACACTCCAAACCAGGCAGCATCCTGGTAAATCTCCTCTGCACTCTTTCCAGCGCTTCCACATCCTTCTTATAGTGAGGTGACCAGAACTGCACGCAATATTCCAAATGCGGTCTCACCAAGGTCCTGTACAGTTGCAGCATAACCCCACGGCTCTTAAACTCCAACCCCCTGTTAATAAAAGCTAACACACTATATGCCTTCTTCACAGCTCTATCCACTTGAGTGGCAACCTTTAGAGATCTGTGGATATGGACCCCAAGATCTCTCTGTTCCTCCACAGTCTTCAGAACCCTACCTTTGACCCTGTAATCCACATTTAAATTAGTCCTACCAAAATGAATCACCTCACTCTCTCTCTCTCACACACACGGTCTCTCTCACTCACACACACTCTGTCTCTCACACACTCTCTCACACACACACACACACTCTCTCACACACACACTCGCTCTCTCTCACACACAGACACTCTCTCTCTCACACACACACACACACACTCTCTCACACACAGTCTCTCTCACACACACACCTCTCTCTCTCACACACAGTCTCTCTCACACACACACCTCTCTCTCTCACACACACTCTCTCTCACACACACACTCTCTCGCACACACACTCTCTCTCACACACACACACACACTCTCTCTCTCTCTCACACACACACTCTCTCTCTCTCACACACACTCTCTCTCTCTCACACACACATTCTCTCACACACACAATGATGGGCAAAATGTAGAGGAAGATTTCAGCTGTATCTAACCCCGTGCTGTACCTGTCCTGGGTGTGTTTGATGTGCACAATGTGGAGGCAGCTTTTCCTTTAATCTAGCACCATGCTGTATCTGTCATTGGATTATTTTATAGTGACACTGTATAGGGAGCTTCACTCTGTATCTAAACCCGTGCTGTACCTGTCCTCGGTGTGTTTGATGGGGACAGTGTCGAGGGAGCTTCACTCTGTATCTAAACACGTGCTGAACCTGTCCTGGGAGTGTTTGATGGGGGACAGTGTAGAGGGAGCTTTACTCTGTATCTAAACATGTGCTGTACCTGTCCTGGGAGTGTTTGATGGGGACAGTGTATAGGGAGCTTCACTCTGTATCTAAACATGTGCTGTACCTGTCCTGGGTGTGTTTGATGGGGGACAGTGTAGAGGGAGCTTTGCTCTGTATCTAACCCCGTGCTGTATCTCTCCTGGAAGTGTTTTATGGGGACAGTGGAGAGGGAGCTTTACTCTGTATCGAACCCCGTGCTGTACCTGTCCTGGGAGTGTTTGATGGGGGACAGTATAGAGGGAGCTTTACTCTGTATCTAACCCCGTGCTGTACCTGTCCTGGGAGTGTTTGATGGGGACAGTGTATAGGGAGCTTCACTCTATCTAAACACGTGCTGAACCTGTCCTGGGTGTGTTTGATGGGGGACAGTGTAGAGGGAGTTTTGCTCTGTATCTAACCCCATGCTGTATCTCTCCTGGAAGTGTTTTATGGGGATAGTGGAGAGGGAGCTTTACTCTGTATCGAACTCCGTGCTGTCCCTGTCCTGCGAGTGTTTGATGGAGACAGTGTCGAGGGACCTTTACTCTGTATTGAACCCCGTGCTGTATTTGTCCTGGGAGTGTTTAATGGGGACAGTGTCGAGGGAGCTATACTCTGTACCTAACCCTGTGCTGTACCTGTCCTGGGAGTGTTTGATGGGGACAGGACTTGGGGGACATTGGATTTTAGACAATGTTTAGGGTTTTAGACTTTTTGGAGTGAAATTCAGGAACACTTTGCCACACCAGGTGTGATATTAGTTTGGAACTACCTTCTATAATTCACAGTTGATGCTCAGTCGCTTATTAATGTTCAAACCTGAAGTTGATAGATGGTATTTTACACACAGGAGAAGCAATTTAAAATCAATGGGTCAATGTTAAAATGGATGCAGGAACAGAGAGACCTGGGCTTTCAGTTCATTTTTACATCTTAAAGATTCAACCTGGGGCTCAGAATCTGTCAGTTGAATCTACTTTTCCTGTCCCGAAAACGTGTCAACAATTGTGTTGGGGAATGTGACAAAAGGTGACATTCCTGCATCCTGCACAGTGGGGTTGGGAGGTTGTTTGAAAGGAGATTCAGAAAGTGTCAATTAGATTGTGTCTCTTTGCAGAAGTTGAGTATTTCACAGGAGATGCCTTGAGATAAACCAATGTCTGCGTAACTTTCAAAGTCTCCAGACGCATGAAGGGGGCAGAGATTTTGTAATATTCAGAGCAGGAGATGCCAGACAATCACAGAATTGAAGATGTGAGGCCATCTCTTGTTTCTGAATGTCAATCTGTAGCTTTTAAACTTTAGTCCTAGGCTAATCATTCCAAGTTTGCAATCCCACGCTTTGCTTCTGTGAATTTTGAGCTGTAAATTTTCTGAAATTGATTCTGTAATAAAAATCCCTGCAGGATGCAATGATTCCCATTCTGTCTGCTGCTGCCAAGCCCCAGTTTGTGTCTCAGTTTCACTATTTATCAACCATTTAAGATCCAAGAGTCCTAGAATTCCTACACTGCAGAATGAGGCCATTCAGCCCAACAAGCCTGCCCCGACAATAATCCCACCCAGGCCCGAATCCCCCTGACACTAAGGGGCAATTTAGCAAACGTGCAAACTCCACACAGACAGTCACTCGAGGCGGGGAATCGAACCCAGATCCCTGGCGCTGTGAGTCAGCAGTGCTAACCACTGTGCCACCGTGTCGCCCGGTGATGAGACAGAACGTTTGCCAAAGTGCACAGAAATAGGCAGCATTGTCAGCATTTTAGCTGGAAGCTTCAAATGACAAAGGGATCTTAATAGTAGAGTCACAGAATCCCTGCAGTGCAGAAGGAGACCATTCAGCCCATCGAGTCTGTACTGACTCTCTGACACAGTATCTTACCAAGGCCCTTGACCCAGCCCTATCCCCGTAACCCCACACATTTACCTTAATCCACCGAACCAACACAGCTTTGGACAGGAAACGGCAATTTACTGTGTCCAATCCACAAATTTGGAAAATACTGGGATGGATTGAGAAATGGTTTCCGGGCAGAAAACAGAGCTCAGATACAAATGGGCCCTTTGGCCCAACTTTTCCCTGCCACCCAGTTTTTACCATTAAGCTCGTATCAAATGCCTTGCGTTTGGCCCAAATCCCTCCACACCAATCTTACCAGAATAACTGTCTAAATGCTTTTTAAAATATAAAATTGTGTCCGCTTCTACTACGACCTCTGGCAGCTTGTTCCAATCCCTCACCACCCTATGTGTGAAAAGAATTGCCCTCTGGACCCTCTCCCCTCTCACCTTAAACCTGTGTCTTCTAGTTTTAGACTCCCCTCCCTTTTGGAAAAGATGTTGACGAGCTTATCAAAGAACAAAGAGAATTACAGCACAGGAACAGGCCCTTCGGCCCTCCAAGCCTGCACCAACCATGCTGCCCGACTGATCTAAAACCCCCTACCCTTCCGGGGACCGTATCCCTCTATTCCCATCCTATTCATGTATTTGTCCAGACGTTCCGTAAAACTCACTATCGTATCTGCTTCCACTACCTCCCCCGGCAGCGAGTTCCAGGCACCCACCACCCTCTGTGTAACAAAACTTGCCTTGTACATCTCCTTTAAACCTTGCCCCTCACACCTTAAACCTATGCCCCCTAGATTTTGAATCTTCCACCCTGGTAAAAAGCTTCTGACTATCCACTCTGTCCATGCCCCTCATAATCTGGTAGAATTCTATCAGGTCATCCCTCAACCTCCGTCGTTCCAGTGAGAACAAACCAAGTTTCTCCAATCTCTCCTCAGAGCTAATGCCCTCCATACCAGGCAACATCCTGGTAAATCTTTTCTGAACCCTCTCCAAATTCTCCACATCTTTCTGGTCGTGTGTCGATCAGAATTGAACACTATATTCCAAGTGCGGCCTAACTAAGGTTCTATAAAGCTGCTATATCCATGCCCTCATTATTTTAGAGACCTCTATAAGAACACCACTAAGCCAACTCAAGGGAAAAAAAGTCCCAGAGTATCCAGCCTCTCATTATAACTCAAACCATCAGGACCCCTTGGCATCCCAGTAATTCTTTTCTGCACACTTTCCAGCTTAATCATCTCCTTTCTATAAGGGTGACCAGAACAATACACAGCATTCCAAGTGTGGTCTTACCAATGTCTTGTACAACTCCAACAAGACGTCCCAACTCCTGTATTCCATGTTCTGACCAATGAAACCAAGCATGTGGAATGCCTTCTTCACCACTATATCCACCTGTGACCCCACTTTCAAGGAGCTATCAATCTGTACCCCGAGATCCCTTTGTTCTGTAACTCTCACCAACACCCTACCATTAACTGAGTAAGTCCTGTGTTGGTTCGATCCACCAAAATGTATCACCTTGCATTTATCTAAATTAAACTCCATCTGCCATTCAACAGCCCACTGGCCCAATTGATCAAGATCCCATTGCAACCCGAGATAACCTTCTTCACTGTCCACTATGCCACAAATCTTGGTGTCAACTGTAAACTTACAAACCATGCCTCCTAAATTCTCATCCAAATCATTAATATAGATGACCAATAACAGTGGACCCAGCACCGATCCCTGAGGCACCCCGCTGGTCACAGGCCTCCAGTTTGACCAAAAAAACAACCCTCTACAACCACCCTCTGTCTTCTGTCATCAAGCCTATTTTATATCCATTTGGCTAACTCACCCTGGATCCCGTGAGATTGAACCAAATTCTGTCTGCTTTTGTTTTTAAATGTTTACATTTTTAAACACTGAAACCTCTTGCCCTTGTTGGGAATATCAGTGCGGTTTGAGAAAAGCAAACACTGATCCCACACTCAACACCCCCCAACACAGGACTGAGCAGAGAGTGTGAAATGTGACTGGTGTGAGTGTGGATTGTCTTTTAAAAGTGGGTAAGAAACACTCCTCCATTTTCAAATCTTTACCTTGCTTATGTAGCGTCTTGGACTCCCCTGACACTCACTATCCATCTGAATTAATCTCTATTCCTCACTGTCTAACTGTTACTCTCTGCATTGCTCCCTCTCCCTACCTCTCTGTTACTCTGCATCACTCCATCTCTCTCTCTCTCTCTCTTCCTCTCTCTCTCTATCCCTCTCATCCACCATGTTGTTTATCGTTAAGGGGTCTAATCACGGAGAATTCAAACACTCTTTCTGTTTCTGTCTTGGCAGAATTAGCAACATGAGTGCAAATTTCAAGACTGGATTCACACAACACAGACAGAACGCTGGTGAGCTCAGTACACGTGGTACCTGAATGTTACAATAAGATAGAATCTGTATTCAGACACCTGTCACCCCACAGGGTCCAAACTTCACCGTGGTAATTTGATTTGATTTGATTGATTTGTGTTGGGATGCAGTGAAAAGTATTGTTTCTTGTGCGCTATCCAGACAAAACATTCTGTACATAGAGTACACAGGGAGAAGGAGAGGAAAGGGTGCAGAATATAGTGTTGCAGTTACTGATAGACTGTAGAAAAAGATCAGCTCACACACACACCCTCTCTTACACACTCTCAGACACACACATAATCTCACACACACACACGCTCTCTCTCTCTCACACACACACACACTCTCTCTCACACACACTCTCTCTCACACACACTCTCACACACACTCTCTCTCACACACACACTCTCTCACACACACTCTCTCTCACACACACTCTCTCACATACACTCTCTCTCACACACAGTCTCTCTCACACACACTCTCTCACACACTCTCTCACATACACTGTCTCTCACACACTCTCTCACACACTCTCT
>NW_027592189.1:35000-42500 GCF_964213995.1 Mustelus asterias
ACACACACACACTCTCTCTCACACACAGTCTCTCTCTCACACACAGTCTCTCTCTCACACACTCTCTCACACACACACTCTCTCTCACACACACACTCTCTCTCACACACACACACACTCTGTCTCACACACACACTCTGTCTCACACACACACTCTCTCTCACACACACACTCTCTCTCACACACACACTCTCTCTCACACACACACTCTCTTTCTCTCACACACACTCTCTCTCTCACACACACATTCTCTCACACACACAATGATGGGCAAAATGTAGAGGAAGATTTCAGCTGTATCTAACCCCGTGCTGTACCTGTCCTGGGTGTGTTTGATGTGCATAATGTGGAGGCAGCTTTTCCTTTAATTTAGCACCATGCTGTGTCTGTCATTGGATTATATGATGGGGACAGTGTATAGGGAGCTTCACTCTGTATCTAAACCCGTGCTGTACCTGTCCTGGGAGTGTTTGATGGGGATAGTGTAGAGGGAGCTTTACTCTGTATCTAACCCTGTGCTGTATATGTCCTGGGAGTGTTAGATGAGGACAGTGAAGTGGGAGCTTTACTCTGTATCTAACCACTTGCTGTATCTGTTGTGGGTGTGTTTGATGGGGACAGTGTCGAGGGAGCTTTACTCTGTATCTAATCCCGTGCTGTACCTGTGCTGGGCGAGTTTGATGGGGACAGTGTAGAGGGAGATTTAATCTGTATCTAACCCCGTGCTGTACCTGTCCTGGGAGTGTTTGATGGGGACAGCGTCGAGGGAGATTTAATCTGTATCTCACCCCGTGCTGTGTCTGTTCCGGGAGTGTTTGATGGGGACAGTGTAGAGGTAGATTTACTCTGTATCTAACCCCGTGCTGTAACTGTCCTGGGAGTGTTTGATGGGGACAGTGTCGAGGGAGATTTAATCTGTATCTCACCCTGTGCTGTGTCTGTTCCGGGAGTGTTTGATGGGGACAGTGTTCAGGTAGATTTACTCTGTATCTAACCCCATGCTGTACCTGTCCTAGGAGTGTTTGATGGGGACAGTGTCGAGGGAGCTTTACTCTACATCTAACCACTTGCTGTATCTGTCATGGGAGTGTTTCATGGGGACAGTGAAGAGGGAGCTTTACTCTGTATCTCACCCCGTGCTGTACCTGTCCTTGGTTTGTCTGATGGGGATATTGTAGAGGGAGCTTTACTCCATATCTAACCCCCTGTTGTATCTGTCCTTGGTTTGTTTGATGGGGACAGTGTAGAGGGAGCTTTACTCTGTATCTAACCCATGCTGTCCCTGCCCTGGGAGTGTTTGATGGGGACAGTGTAGAGGGAGATTTACTCTGGATCTAACCCCGTGTTGTATCTGTCCTGGGAGTGTTTGTTGGGGACAGTGCAGAGGGAGCTTTACTCTATATCTAACCCCCTGTTGTATCTGTCTTTGGAGTGTTTGATGGGGATAGTGCAGAGGGAGCTTTACTCTGTATCTAACCCATGCTGTACCTGTCCTGGGAGTGTTTGATGGGAACAGTGTAGAGAGAGCTTTACTCTGTATCTAACCCATGCTGTACCTGTCCTGGGAGTGTTTGATGGGAACAGTGTAGAGAGAGCTTTACTCTGTATCAAACTCTGTGCTGTACCTGTACCTTTCCTGGGAGTGTTTGATGGGAACAGTGTCGAGGGAGCTTTACTTTGCATCTAATCCCGTGTTTCAGTTACTGATAGACTGTAGAGGAAGATCAGGTCACACACACGCTCTCCTTCCACACTCTCAGACACACACACACATGCTCTCTCTGTCTCTCACACACACATGCACTATCTCTTACGCACTCTCTCACTCACACACATGCTCTTTCTCTCTGTCACACACGCTTTCTCTCTCACACATTCTCTCACACACACATTCTCTCACACACACTTTCACGCTCACACACTCTCACCCATGCATTCTCTCTCACTGACACACTCTCACACACATGCACACAGTCTCTCACTCACATACACTGACTCTCTCACACACACTTTCTCTCTCACACACATTCTCTCACACACTTTCACGCTCACACACTCTCACCCATGCATTCTCTCTCACTGACACACTCTCACACACATGCACACAGTCTCTCACTCACATACACTCACTCTCTCACACATACACTCTCACACACACACTCTCTCACACACACACTCTTTCTCTCGCACACACTCTCTCTCTCTCACACAGACAGACTCTCTCTCACGCACACGCTCTCTCGCACACACTCTCTCTCGCACACACTCTCTCACACACACACTCTCTCACACACACACACACTCTCTCACACACACACACTCTCTCACACACGCCCTCTCTCTCACACACACTCTCTCTCTCTCACACACACGGTCTCTCTCACTCACACACACTGTCTCTCACACACTCTCTCACACACACACACACTCTCTCACACACACACTCGCTCTCTCTCACACACAGACACTCTCTCTCTCACACACACACAGACACTCTCTCTCTCACACACACACACACACCCTCTCTCACACACAGTCTCTCTCACACACACACCTCTCACACACACTCTGTCTCTCTCACACACACACTCTCTCTCACACACATAGAACATAGAACATTACAGCACAGAACAGGCCCTTCGGCCCACGATGTTGTGCCGACCTTCATCTGAAACCAAGATCAAGCTATCCCACTCCCTACCATCCTGGTGTGCTCCATGTGCCTATCCAATAACCGCTTAAATGTTCCTAAAGTGTCTGACTCCACTATCACTGCAGGCAGTCCATTCCACACCCCAACCACTCTCTGCGTGAAGAACCTACCTCTGATATCCTTCCTATATCTCCCACCATGAACCCTATAGTTATGCCCCCTTGTAATAGCTCCATCCACCCGAGGAAATAGTCTTTGAACGTTCACTCGATCTATCCCCTTCATCATTTTATAAACCTCTATTAAGTCTCCCCTCAATCTCCTCCGCTCCAGAGAGAACAGCCCCAGCTCCCTCAACCTTTCCTCATAAGACCGACACTCCAAACCAGGCAGCATCCTGGTAAATCTCCTCTGCACTCTTTCCAGCGCTTCCACATCCTTCTTATAGTGAGGTGACCAGAACTGCACGCAATATTCCAAATGCGGTCTCACCAAGGTCCTGTACAGTTGCAGCATAACCCCACGGCTCTTAAACTCCAACCCCCTGTTAATAAAAGCTAACACACTATATGCCTTCTTCACAGCTCTATCCACTTGAGTGGCAACCTTTAGAGATCTGTGGATATGGACCCCAAGATCTCTCTGTTCCTCCACAGTCTTCAGAACCCTACCTTTGACCCTGTAATCCACATTTAAATTAGTCCTACCAAAATGAATCACCTCACTCTCTCTCTCTCACACACACGGTCTCTCTCACTCACACACACTCTGTCTCTCACACACTCTCTCACACACACACACACACTCTCTCACACACACACTCGCTCTCTCTCACACACAGACACTCTCTCTCTCACACACACACACACACACTCTCTCACACACAGTCTCTCTCACACACACACCTCTCTCTCTCACACACAGTCTCTCTCACACACACACCTCTCTCTCTCACACACACTCTCTCTCACACACACACTCTCTCTCGCACACACACTCTCTCTCACACACACACACACACTCTCTCTCTCTCTCACACACACACTCTCTCTCTCTCACACACACTCTCTCTCTCTCACACACACATTCTCTCACACACACAATGATGGGCAAAATGTAGAGGAAGATTTCAGCTGTATCTAACCCCGTGCTGTACCTGTCCTGGGTGTGTTTGATGTGCACAATGTGGAGGCAGCTTTTCCTTTAATCTAGCACCATGCTGTATCTGTCATTGGATTATTTTATAGTGACACTGTATAGGGAGCTTCACTCTGTATCTAAACCCGTGCTGTACCTGTCCTCGGTGTGTTTGATGGGGACAGTGTCGAGGGAGCTTCACTCTGTATCTAAATCACTCAACTTGTCTAAATCACCCCGAAGCCTCTTCACATCCTCCCCATCACTCACATTCCCACCAAGTTTCGTCTCATCAGCAAACTTGAGAATATTACGTTTGGTTCCCTCATCCAAATCACTGATGTGTTTTGTGAATAGCTGGGACCCAAGAACTGACCCCTGCGGGACCCCACTCGTCACTGCCTGTTACTTAGAAAAAGATTCATTTCTTCCTACTCACTGTTCCCTGTCTGTGAACCAATTCTCAATCCGTGCCATTATATTCCCACAATCCCATGCACTTTAATTTAGCGCACTAACCTCCTATGTGGCACCGCTCCACCCATTTGTGTACAGTGTAGATTTACCAGAATGATACCAGGACAGCAAGGGTTAAATCACAAGGTGGTAAAATAACACAAACGAGGATTGTATTCCCCGGTTTTTCGAAGGATCAGCGGCTGATTATTTGAAAGTTTTCAGGAGAATAATGGAAACTGGTTGAACCATAGAATCCCAGTGCAGAAGGAGGCCATTCAGCCCATCGAGTCTGCACCGAATCTCTGACAGAGTATCTGAGCCACACCCTTTCCCCTACCCATTCCCCATAGCCCCACACATTTACCATGGCCAATCCACCTCATCTAAACATTCTAAGGGGCAATTGAGCATGGCCAGTCCACCTAACCTCGACATCTTTGAACTGTGGGAGGAAACCGGAACACCCGGAGGAAAGCCATGCAGAATCGGGGAGAACGTGGAAATTCTACACAGACAGTCACCCAAGGCTGGAATTGAACCCGGGCCCCTGGCACTGTGAGGCAGCAGTGCTAACCACTGTGCCACCATGCCTATGGGCCTTCCCCAGCTCCTCCTGTCCCACCATCCTCCGATATCTGTTTTCCTTTCATTCTGGCTCCCAGAACAACCCCAATTTTAATAGTTTCACATTGTGAGTGAGACTGTGGGAGCTTTCTCTATCTGTGTGTCTGTCTGTGTGTGAGACTGTGTGTGTGTGTGTGTGAGACTGTGCGTGTATCTGTGTGTGTGTGTCTGTGCATCACTGCGTTTGTTGTCAGTGAGTTTGTGTGTGTTTCACTATCTTCCTGTCTCTCAGTCCCCCAGTCCCAAAATCTGCTTCTCTTTACACAGATGCTGCCTGTCCTGCTCAGTATTCCGGCATTGACTATTTCACAATCTGAGGAGTTGTGAATGCTGCGATCATCAGCGAACATCTCACCTATGGAGGGAAGGTCAGTGATGGAGCAGCTGAAGATGGT
Source organism: Mustelus asterias (assembly GCF_964213995.1). Taxonomy (NCBI): domain Eukaryota; kingdom Metazoa; phylum Chordata; class Chondrichthyes; order Carcharhiniformes; family Triakidae; genus Mustelus; species Mustelus asterias. Next base: position 40,269 of record NW_027592189.1, read on the forward strand.
TGGGGCCTCGGACACTCACCCTGAGGAACTCCTGCACTGATGTCCCAGGACTGAGAGGATCGGCTTTGAGATAATCGGCACATTGGGGGAAAGCTTGGAAAGCAGAGGATGCTGATTTAAGGTAAATGGCGACAGCGGCAACATGAGGCAATATCTGTGGCTTTGGAGTGATCCTTGTTGTACCCCACTATTAGCTGCTTGCACACCTGAATATCTCACTGTTACTCTCTGCATTACTATCTCATCCCTATCTCTCAGTGACTCTGCCTCTCTCCATCTCTCCGGGAAAATTATAATGGGGAGCAAAGAAATGGCAGAAGAATTGAACATATACTTTGGTTCTGTCTTCACAAAAGAGGCACAAATAACCTGGCAGAAATGTTAGGGAACCAATCGTTTAGTGAGAGTGTGGAATTGAATTGAAGGAAATCGGTATTAGTAAGAAAATGGTGCTGGGGGAATGAATGGGGTTAAAGGCTGACAAAGCCCCAGGGCCTGAAAATCTACATCCCAGAGTATTAAAGGAAGTGGCGCTGGAAATATTGGATGCATTGCTGGTCATCTTCCAAAATTCTATAGACTCTGGAGCAGTTCCTACAGATTGGGGGGTGGCAAATGTAACCCCACTATTTAAAATCATCTTTTCACTTGCGTGTAATTTATCACAGAACACGGGCAGCATGGGCTTATCGAGAATGACGGGATAGTGTTGGGGTGGAGAAGTTATTCATTCAAGTGGAAATCAGTGTAGTTTTGAAATGTGTTGAGGGTGCTCTCTCTCACACACTCTCTCTCTCACACACTCTCTCTCTCTCACAAACACACACTCTCTCTCACACACACACATTCTCTCAAACGCACTCTCTCCAACACACTCTCTCACTCACATTCTCTCACACACACACTCTCCCTCGCACATTCTCTCACACACTCTCTCACACACTTTCTCTCTCACACACTTTCTCTCACACACACTCTCTCTCACACACACTCACTCTCTCACACACACTCACTCTCTCACACACTCCCTCTCTCACATACACTCTCTCTCTCACACATTCTCTCACACACTCTCTCTCACATACTCTGTCTCTCACACACACTCTCTCTCACACACACACTCTTTCTCACACACACAGTCTCTCTCTCACACACATTCTCTCTCACACACATTCTCTCACACACACATTCTCTCACACACACTCTCTCACACACACACTCTCTCACACACACACTCTCTCACACACACTCTCTCACACACACTGTCACACAAACACTCTCTCTCTCACACACACTCTCACACACACATTCTCTCTCACACACTCTCACACACACATTCTCTCTCACGCACACTCTCTCACATACACTCTCACACACACTTTCTCACACACACACATACACACACTCACTCGCACACACTCTCTCACACGCACATTCTCTCTCACACACACTCTCCCTCTCACACACACTCTCTCTCACACACACTCTCTCTCACACACACTCTCACACACACTCTCTCTCACACACACACTCTCTCACACACACTCTCTCTCACACACACTCTCTCACATACACTCTCTCTCACACACAGTCTCTCTCACACACACTCTCTCACACACTCTCTCACATACACTGTCTCTCACACACTCTCTCACACACTCTCTCACACACTCTCTCACACACTCTCTCACACACTCACTCTCTCTCACACACTCTCTCACACATGCACATTCTCTCACACACACTCTCTCTCACACACACACTCTCTCTCACACACTCTCTCTCTCACACACACACTCTCCCTCTCACATGCACATTCTCTCTCACACACACTCTCTCTCACACACACACTCTCCCTCTCACACACTTTCCCTCTCACACACTCTCCCTCTCACACACACTCTCTCTCACACACGCTCTCTCTCACACACGCTCTCTCTCACACACACTCACTCTCTCACACACACTCTCCCTCTCACACACTCTCCCTCTCACACACACTCTCTCTCACACACACTCTCTCTCTCACACACACTCTCTCTCACACACTCTCTCACATACACTCTCTCACATACACTCTCTCACATACACTCTCTCACATACACTCTCTCACACACAGTCTCTCTCACACACACTCTCTCACACACTCTCTCACACACTCACTCTCTCTCACACACTCTCTCACACATGCACATTCTCTCACACACACTCTCTCTCACACACACTCTCTCT
>NW_027592189.1:45000-61238 GCF_964213995.1 Mustelus asterias
TATCTGTTGTGGGTGTGTTTGATGGGGACAGTGTCGAGGGAGCTTTACTCTGTATCTAATCCCGTGCTGTACCTGTGCTGGGCGAGTTTGATGGGGACAGTGTAGAGGGAGATTTAATCTGTATCTAACCCCGTGCTGTACCTGTCCTGGGAGTGTTTGATGGGGACAGCGTCGAGGGAGATTTAATCTGTATCTCACCCCGTGCTGTGTCTGTTCCGGGAGTGTTTGATGGGGACAGTGTAGAGGTAGATTTACTCTGTATCTAACCCCGTGCTGTAACTGTCCTGGGAGTGTTTGATGGGGACAGTGTCGAGGGAGATTTAATCTGTATCTCACCCTGTGCTGTGTCTGTTCCGGGAGTGTTTGATGGGGACAGTGTTCAGGTAGATTTACTCTGTATCTAACCCCATGCTGTACCTGTCCTAGGAGTGTTTGATGGGGACAGTGTCGAGGGAGCTTTACTCTACATCTAACCACTTGCTGTATCTGTCATGGGAGTGTTTCATGGGGACAGTGAAGAGGGAGCTTTACTCTGTATCTCACCCCGTGCTGTACCTGTCCTTGGTTTGTCTGATGGGGATATTGTAGAGGGAGCTTTACTCCATATCTAACCCCCTGTTGTATCTGTCCTTGGTTTGTTTGATGGGGACAGTGTAGAGGGAGCTTTACTCTGTATCTAACCCATGCTGTCCCTGCCCTGGGAGTGTTTGATGGGGACAGTGTAGAGGGAGATTTACTCTGGATCTAACCCCGTGTTGTATCTGTCCTGGGAGTGTTTGTTGGGGACAGTGCAGAGGGAGCTTTACTCTATATCTAACCCCCTGTTGTATCTGTCTTTGGAGTGTTTGATGGGGATAGTGCAGAGGGAGCTTTACTCTGTATCTAACCCATGCTGTACCTGTCCTGGGAGTGTTTGATGGGAACAGTGTAGAGAGAGCTTTACTCTGTATCTAACCCATGCTGTACCTGTCCTGGGAGTGTTTGATGGGAACAGTGTAGAGAGAGCTTTACTCTGTATCAAACTCTGTGCTGTACCTGTACCTTTCCTGGGAGTGTTTGATGGGAACAGTGTCGAGGGAGCTTTACTTTGCATCTAATCCCGTGTTTCAGTTACTGATAGACTGTAGAGGAAGATCAGGTCACACACACGCTCTCCTTCCACACTCTCAGACACACACACACATGCTCTCTCTGTCTCTCACACACACATGCACTATCTCTTACGCACTCTCTCACTCACACACATGCTCTTTCTCTCTGTCACACACGCTTTCTCTCTCACACATTCTCTCACACACACATTCTCTCACACACACTTTCACGCTCACACACTCTCACCCATGCATTCTCTCTCACTGACACACTCTCACACACATGCACACAGTCTCTCACTCACATACACTGACTCTCTCACACACACTTTCTCTCTCACACACATTCTCTCACACACTTTCACGCTCACACACTCTCACCCATGCATTCTCTCTCACTGACACACTCTCACACACATGCACACAGTCTCTCACTCACATACACTCACTCTCTCACACATACACTCTCACACACACACTCTCTCACACACACACTCTTTCTCTCGCACACACTCTCTCTCTCTCACACAGACAGACTCTCTCTCACGCACACGCTCTCTCGCACACACTCTCTCTCGCACACACTCTCTCACACACACACTCTCTCACACACACACACACTCTCTCACACACACACACTCTCTCACACACGCCCTCTCTCTCACACACACTCTCTCTCTCTCACACACACGGTCTCTCTCACTCACACACACTGTCTCTCACACACTCTCTCACACACACACACACTCTCTCACACACACACTCGCTCTCTCTCACACACAGACACTCTCTCTCTCACACACACACAGACACTCTCTCTCTCACACACACACACACACCCTCTCTCACACACAGTCTCTCTCACACACACACCTCTCACACACACTCTGTCTCTCTCACACACACACTCTCTCTCACACACATAGAACATAGAACATTACAGCACAGAACAGGCCCTTCGGCCCACGATGTTGTGCCGACCTTCATCTGAAACCAAGATCAAGCTATCCCACTCCCTACCATCCTGGTGTGCTCCATGTGCCTATCCAATAACCGCTTAAATGTTCCTAAAGTGTCTGACTCCACTATCACTGCAGGCAGTCCATTCCACACCCCAACCACTCTCTGCGTGAAGAACCTACCTCTGATATCCTTCCTATATCTCCCACCATGAACCCTATAGTTATGCCCCCTTGTAATAGCTCCATCCACCCGAGGAAATAGTCTTTGAACGTTCACTCGATCTATCCCCTTCATCATTTTATAAACCTCTATTAAGTCTCCCCTCAATCTCCTCCGCTCCAGAGAGAACAGCCCCAGCTCCCTCAACCTTTCCTCATAAGACCGACACTCCAAACCAGGCAGCATCCTGGTAAATCTCCTCTGCACTCTTTCCAGCGCTTCCACATCCTTCTTATAGTGAGGTGACCAGAACTGCACGCAATATTCCAAATGCGGTCTCACCAAGGTCCTGTACAGTTGCAGCATAACCCCACGGCTCTTAAACTCCAACCCCCTGTTAATAAAAGCTAACACACTATATGCCTTCTTCACAGCTCTATCCACTTGAGTGGCAACCTTTAGAGATCTGTGGATATGGACCCCAAGATCTCTCTGTTCCTCCACAGTCTTCAGAACCCTACCTTTGACCCTGTAATCCACATTTAAATTAGTCCTACCAAAATGAATCACCTCACTCTCTCTCTCTCACACACACGGTCTCTCTCACTCACACACACTCTGTCTCTCACACACTCTCTCACACACACACACACACTCTCTCACACACACACTCGCTCTCTCTCACACACAGACACTCTCTCTCTCACACACACACACACACACTCTCTCACACACAGTCTCTCTCACACACACACCTCTCTCTCTCACACACAGTCTCTCTCACACACACACCTCTCTCTCTCACACACACTCTCTCTCACACACACACTCTCTCTCGCACACACACTCTCTCTCACACACACACACACACTCTCTCTCTCTCTCACACACACACTCTCTCTCTCTCACACACACTCTCTCTCTCTCACACACACATTCTCTCACACACACAATGATGGGCAAAATGTAGAGGAAGATTTCAGCTGTATCTAACCCCGTGCTGTACCTGTCCTGGGTGTGTTTGATGTGCACAATGTGGAGGCAGCTTTTCCTTTAATCTAGCACCATGCTGTATCTGTCATTGGATTATTTTATAGTGACACTGTATAGGGAGCTTCACTCTGTATCTAAACCCGTGCTGTACCTGTCCTCGGTGTGTTTGATGGGGACAGTGTCGAGGGAGCTTCACTCTGTATCTAAACACGTGCTGAACCTGTCCTGGGAGTGTTTGATGGGGGACAGTGTAGAGGGAGCTTTACTCTGTATCTAAACATGTGCTGTACCTGTCCTGGGAGTGTTTGATGGGGACAGTGTATAGGGAGCTTCACTCTGTATCTAAACATGTGCTGTACCTGTCCTGGGTGTGTTTGATGGGGGACAGTGTAGAGGGAGCTTTGCTCTGTATCTAACCCCGTGCTGTATCTCTCCTGGAAGTGTTTTATGGGGACAGTGGAGAGGGAGCTTTACTCTGTATCGAACCCCGTGCTGTACCTGTCCTGGGAGTGTTTGATGGGGGACAGTATAGAGGGAGCTTTACTCTGTATCTAACCCCGTGCTGTACCTGTCCTGGGAGTGTTTGATGGGGACAGTGTATAGGGAGCTTCACTCTATCTAAACACGTGCTGAACCTGTCCTGGGTGTGTTTGATGGGGGACAGTGTAGAGGGAGTTTTGCTCTGTATCTAACCCCATGCTGTATCTCTCCTGGAAGTGTTTTATGGGGATAGTGGAGAGGGAGCTTTACTCTGTATCGAACTCCGTGCTGTCCCTGTCCTGCGAGTGTTTGATGGAGACAGTGTCGAGGGACCTTTACTCTGTATTGAACCCCGTGCTGTATTTGTCCTGGGAGTGTTTAATGGGGACAGTGTCGAGGGAGCTATACTCTGTACCTAACCCTGTGCTGTACCTGTCCTGGGAGTGTTTGATGGGGACAGGACTTGGGGGACATTGGATTTTAGACAATGTTTAGGGTTTTAGACTTTTTGGAGTGAAATTCAGGAACACTTTGCCACACCAGGTGTGATATTAGTTTGGAACTACCTTCTATAATTCACAGTTGATGCTCAGTCGCTTATTAATGTTCAAACCTGAAGTTGATAGATGGTATTTTACACACAGGAGAAGCAATTTAAAATCAATGGGTCAATGTTAAAATGGATGCAGGAACAGAGAGACCTGGGCTTTCAGTTCATTTTTACATCTTAAAGATTCAACCTGGGGCTCAGAATCTGTCAGTTGAATCTACTTTTCCTGTCCCGAAAACGTGTCAACAATTGTGTTGGGGAATGTGACAAAAGGTGACATTCCTGCATCCTGCACAGTGGGGTTGGGAGGTTGTTTGAAAGGAGATTCAGAAAGTGTCAATTAGATTGTGTCTCTTTGCAGAAGTTGAGTATTTCACAGGAGATGCCTTGAGATAAACCAATGTCTGCGTAACTTTCAAAGTCTCCAGACGCATGAAGGGGGCAGAGATTTTGTAATATTCAGAGCAGGAGATGCCAGACAATCACAGAATTGAAGATGTGAGGCCATCTCTTGTTTCTGAATGTCAATCTGTAGCTTTTAAACTTTAGTCCTAGGCTAATCATTCCAAGTTTGCAATCCCACACTTTGCTTCTGTGAATTTTGAGCTGTAAATTTTCTGAAATTGATTCTGTAATAAAAATCCCTGCAGGATGCAATGATTCCCATTCTGTCTGCTGCTGCCAAGCCCCAGTTTGTGTCTCAGTTTCACTATTTATCAACCATTTAAGATCCAAGAGTCCTAGAATTCCTACACTGCAGAATGAGGCCATTCAGCCCAACAAGCCTGCCCCGACAATAATCCCACCCAGGCCCGAATCCCCCTGACACTAAGGGGCAATTTAGCAAACGTGCAAACTCCACACAGACAGTCACTCGAGGCGGGGAATCGAACCCAGATCCCTGGCGCTGTGAGTCAGCAGTGCTAACCACTGTGCCACCGTGTCGCCCGGTGATGAGACAGAACGTTTGCCAAAGTGCACAGAAATAGGCAGCATTGTCAGCATTTTAGCTGGAAGCTTCAAATGACAAAGGGATCTTAATAGTAGAGTCACAGAATCCCTGCAGTGCAGAAGGAGACCATTCAGCCCATCGAGTCTGTACTGACTCTCTGACACAGTATCTTACCAAGGCCCTTGACCCAGCCCTATCCCCGTAACCCCACACATTTACCTTAATCCACCGAACCAACACAGCTTTGGACAGGAAACGGCAATTTACTGTGTCCAATCCACAAATTTGGAAAATACTGGGATGGATTGAGAAATGGTTTCCGGGCAGAAAACAGAGCTCAGATACAAATGGGCCCTTTGGCCCAACTTTTCCCTGCCACCCAGTTTTTACCATTAAGCTCGTATCAAATGCCTTGCGTTTGGCCCAAATCCCTCCACACCAATCTTACCAGAATAACTGTCTAAATGCTTTTTAAAATATAAAATTGTGTCCGCTTCTACTACGACCTCTGGCAGCTTGTTCCAATCCCTCACCACCCTATGTGTGAAAAGAATTGCCCTCTGGACCCTCTCCCCTCTCACCTTAAACCTGTGTCTTCTAGTTTTAGACTCCCCTCCCTTTTGGAAAAGATGTTGACGAGCTTATCAAAGAACAAAGAGAATTACAGCACAGGAACAGGCCCTTCGGCCCTCCAAGCCTGCACCAACCATGCTGCCCGACTGATCTAAAACCCCCTACCCTTCCGGGGACCATATCCCTCTATTCCCATCCTATTCATGTATTTGTCCAGACGTTCCGTAAAACTCACTATCGTATCTGCTTCCACTACCTCCCCCGGCAGCGAGTTCCAGGCACCCACCACCCTCTGTGTAACAAAACTTGCCTTGTACATCTCCTTTAAACCTTGCCCCTCACACCTTAAACCTATGCCCCCTAGATTTTGAATCTTCCACCCTGGTAAAAAGCTTCTGACTATCCACTCTGTCCATGCCCCTCATAATCTGGTAGAATTCTATCAGGTCATCCCTCAACCTCCGTCGTTCCAGTGAGAACAAACCAAGTTTCTCCAATCTCTCCTCAGAGCTAATGCCCTCCATACCAGGCAACATCCTGGTAAATCTTTTCTGAACCCTCTCCAAATTCTCCACATCTTTCTGGTCGTGTGTCGATCAGAATTGAACACTATATTCCAAGTGCGGCCTAACTAAGGTTCTATAAAGCTGCTATATCCATGCCCTCATTATTTTAGAGACCTCTATAAGAACACCACTAAGCCAACTCAAGGGAAAAAAAGTCCCAGAGTATCCAGCCTCTCATTATAACTCAAACCATCAGGACCCCTTGGCATCCCAGTAATTCTTTTCTGCACACTTTCCAGCTTAATCATCTCCTTTCTATAAGGGTGACCAGAACAATACACAGCATTCCAAGTGTGGTCTTACCAATGTCTTGTACAACTCCAACAAGACGTCCCAACTCCTGTATTCCATGTTCTGACCAATGAAACCAAGCATGTGGAATGCCTTCTTCACCACTATATCCACCTGTGACCCCACTTTCAAGGAGCTATCAATCTGTACCCCGAGATCCCTTTGTTCTGTAACTCTCACCAACACCCTACCATTAACTGAGTAAGTCCTGTGTTGGTTCGATCCACCAAAATGTATCACCTTGCATTTATCTAAATTAAACTCCATCTGCCATTCAACAGCCCACTGGCCCAATTGATCAAGATCCCATTGCAACCCGAGATAACCTTCTTCACTGTCCACTATGCCACAAATCTTGGTGTCAACTGTAAACTTACAAACCATGCCCCCTATATTCTCATCCAAATCATTAATATAAATGACAAATAACAGTGGACCCAGCACCGATCCCTGAGGCACCCCGCTGGTCACAGGCCTCCAGTTTGACCAAAAAAACAACCCTCTACAACCACCCTCTGTCTTCTGTCATCAAGCCTATTTTATATCCATTTGGCTAACTCACCCTGGATCCCGTGAGATTGAACCAAATTCTGTCTGCTTTTGTTTTTAAATGTTTACATTTTTAAACACTGAAACCTCTTGCCCTTGTTGGGAATATCAGTGCGGTTTGAGAAAAGCAAACACTGATCCCACACTCAACACCCCCCAACACAGGACTGAGCAGAGAGTGTGAAATGTGACTGGTGTGAGTGTGGATTGTCTTTTAAAAGTGGGTAAGAAACACTCCTCCATTTTCAAATCTTTACCTTGCTTATGTAGCGTCTTGGACTCCCCTGACACTCACTATCCATCTGAATTAATCTCTATTCCTCACTGTCTAACTGTTACTCTCTGCATTGCTCCCTCTCCCTACCTCTCTGTTACTCTGCATCACTCCATCTCTCTCTCTCTCTCTCTTCCTCTCTCTCTCTATCCCTCTCATCCACCATGTTGTTTATCGTTAAGGGGTCTAATCACGGAGAATTCAAACACTCTTTCTGTTTCTGTCTTGGCAGAATTAGCAACATGAGTGCAAATTTCAAGACTGGATTCACACAACACAGACAGAACGCTGGTGAGCTCAGTACACGTGGTACCTGAATGTTACAATAAGATAGAATCTGTATTCAGACACCTGTCACCCCACAGGGTCCAAACTTCACCGTGGTAATTTGATTTGATTTGATTGATTTGTGTTGGGATGCAGTGAAAAGTATTGTTTCTTGTGCGCTATCCAGACAAAACATTCTGTACATAGAGTACACAGGGAGAAGGAGAGGAAAGGGTGCAGAATATAGTGTTGCAGTTACTGATAGACTGTAGAAAAAGATCAGCTCACACACACACCCTCTCTTACACACTCTCAGACACACACATAATCTCACACACACACACGCTCTCTCTCTCTCACACACACACGCTCTCTCTCTCACACACACACACTCTCTCTCACACACACACACTCTCTCACACTCTCAGACACACACATACTATCTCACACACGCACACACACTCTCTCACACACACACACTCTCTCTCACACACACACACTCTCAGACACACACATACTATCTCACACACGCACACACACTCTCTCTCACACACACACACACTCTCTCTCTGTATCTCACCCGATGCTGTACCTGTCCTGGGTGTGTTTGATGTGTGGCAGCTTTTCCCTGTATCTATCCCCATGCTGTATCTGTCATTGGAATGTTTGATCGTCATGATGTGGAGACTTGATAGTTATTTGATAGTGACAGTGTAGAGGGAGCTTTATCTGTATCTAACCCCGTGCTGTACCTGTCCTGGGAGTGTTTGATGGGGACAGTGTAGAGGGAGCTTTACTCTGTATCTAACCCCGTGCCGTACCTGTCCTGGGAGTGTTTGATGGGGACAGTGTAGAGGGAGCTTTACGCTGTATCTAACCCCGTGCTGTACCAGTCCTGTGTGTGTTTGATGGGGACAGTGTAGAGGGAGCTTTACTTTGCATCTAATCCCGTGTTTCAGTTACTGATAGACTTTCGAGGAAGATCAGGTCACACACACGCTCTCCTTACACACTCTCACACACACACACACACACACACACACATGCTCTCTCTGTCTCTCACACACACATACACTATCTCTTACGCACTCTCTCACACACACGCTCTTTCTCTCTGTCACACACACTTTCTCTCTCACACACATTCTCTCACACACACTTTCACGCTTACACACTCTCACCCATGCATTCTCTCTCACTGACACACTCTCACACACATACACTCAGTCTCTCACACACACATACACTCACTCTCTCACACACATACACTCACTCTCTCACACAAACACTCACTCTCTGACACACATACACTCCCCTCTCACACACAAACACTCACTCTCTCACACATACACTCTCTCTCAAACATGTACTCTCTCACACACACACACACACTCTCACATACACACTCTCTCTCACGTACACGCTCTCTCTCACGTACACGCTCTCTCTCACGTACACGCTCTCTCTCACGTACACGCTCTCTCTCACGCACACGCTCTCTCTCTCGCACATGCTCTCTCTCTCGCATACACTCACTCTCTCTCGCACACACTCTCTCTCTCACACACACACACGCACTCTCTCACGCACACTCTCTCTCACGCACACGCTCTCTCACACACACACTCTCTCTCTCGCACACTCTCTCTCACACACACACTCTCTCTCTCACACACACACTCTCTCTCTCGCACACTCTCTCTCACACACACACTCTCTCTCTCGCACACTCTCTCTCACACACACACACTCTCTCACGCACACGCTCTCTCTCACGCACACGCGCTCTCTCTCACACACTCTCTCGCACAGTCTCTTTCTCACACACACACTCTCTCACACACACACACTCTCTCTCACGCACACGCTCTCTCACACACACACTCTCTCTCTCGCACACTCTCTCTCACACACACACTCTCTCTCACACACACACTCTCTCACGCACACGCTCTCTCACGCACACGCGCTCTCTCTCACACACTCTCTCGCACAGTCTCTTTCTCACACACACACTCTCTCACACACACACACTCTCTCTCACGCACACGCTCTCTCACACACACACACTCTCTCACGCACACGCTCTCTCTCACGCACACGCGCTCTCTCTCACACACTCTCTCGCACAGTCTCTTTCTCACACACACACTCTCACACACACACACTCTCTCTCACGCACACGCTCTCTCACACACACACTCTCTCTCTCGCACACGCTCTCTCACACACACACTCTCTCTCTCGCACACACTCTCTCTCACACACACACACTCTCTCACACACACACACTCTCTCACACACACACACTCTCTCTCTCGCACACGTTCTCTCTCTCGCACTCACTCTCTCTCTCGCACACGTTCTCTCTCTCACACACACACACTTTCTGACACACTCTCTCTCGCACACACACTCTCTCTCACACACACATTCTCTCACACACACTCTCTCTCTCTCACTCTCTCACACACTCTCTCTCTCACTCTCACACACACTCTCTCTCACACACACTCTCTCTCTCACTCTCACACACACTCTCTCTCACACACACTCTCTCTCTCACTCTCACACACACTCTCTCTCACACACACTCTCTCTCTCTCACTCTCACACACACTCTCTCTCACACACACTCTCTCTCTCACTCTCACACACACTCTCTCTCACACACACTCTCTCTCTCACTCTCACACACACTCTCTCACACACACAGTCTCTCTCACACACTCTCTCTCTCTCGCACACACTCTCTCTCTCACACAATCTCTCTCACACACACATACAGATACACTCTCTCTCTCACACACACACACACACATTCTCTCTCACACACACACACACACACAATGATGGGGCAAAATGTAGAGGAAGATTTGAGCTGTATCTATCCCCGTGCTGTACCTGTCCTGGGTGTGTTTGATGGGGACAGTATGGAGGGAGCTTTACTCTGTGTCTAACCCCGTGCTGTATCTGTCCTGGGAGTGTTTGATGGGGATAGTGTAGAGGGAGCTTTACTCTGTATCTAACCCTGTGCTGTATCTATCCTGGGAGTGTTTGATGAGGACAGTGAAGTGGGCGCTTTACTCTATATCTAACCACTTGCTGTATCTCTCCTGGGAGTGTTTGATGGGGACAGTGTCGAGGGAGCTTCACTCTGTATCTCACCCCGTGCTGTATCTGTTCTGGGAGTGTTTGATGGGGACAGTGTAGAGGGAGATTTACTCTGTATCTAATCCCGTGCTGTACCTGTCCTTGGTTTGTCTGATGGGGATATTGTAGAGGGAGCTTTACTCTGTATCTCACCCCGTGCTGTATCTGTTCTTGGAGTGTTTGATGGGGACAGTGCAGAGGGAGCTTTACTCTGTATCTAACCCATGCTGTCCCTGTTCTGGGAGTGTTTGATGGGGACAGTATCGAAGGAGCTTTACTCTGTATCTAACCCGTGCTGTACCTGTCCTGGGCGAGTTTGTTGGGGACAGTGCAGAGGGTGCTTTACTCTATATCTAACCCCGTGCTGTATCTGTTCTGGGACTGTTTGATGGGGACAGTGTTAAGTGAGCGTTACTCTGTATCTAACCCCGTGCTGTACCTGTCCTGGGAGTGTTTGATGGGGACAGAGTAGAGGGAGCTTTACACTGTATCTAACCCCGTGCTGTATCTGTCCTGGGTGTGTTGGATGGGGACAGTGTAGAGGGAGCTTTACTCTGTATCGAACCCCGTGCTGTATCTGTCCTGGGAGTGTTTGATGGGGGCAGGCTAGAAGGAACTTTACTCTGTATCTAACTCCGTGCTGTATCTGTCCTGGGAGTGTTTGATGGGGACAGAGTAGAGGGAGCTTTACACTGTATCTCACCCCGTGCTGTATCTGTCCTGGGTGTGTTGGATGGGGACAGTGTAGAGGGAGCTTTACTCTGTATCGAACCCCGTGCTGTATCTGTCCTGGGAGTGTTTGATGGGGGCAGGCTAGAAGGAACTTTACTCTGTATCTAACTCTGTGCTGTATCTGTCCTGGGAGTGTTTGATGGGGACAGTATGGAGGGAGCTTTACTCTGTATCTAACCCCGTGCTGTACCTGTCCTGGGAGTGTTTGATGGGGACAGTGTAGAGGAAGCTTTATTCTGTACCTAACCCCGTGCTGTACCTGTCCTGGGAGTGTTTGATGGGGACAGTGTAGAGGAAGCTTTATTCTGTACCTAACCCCGTGCTGTGCTTGCTGTACCTGTCTTGGGAGTGTTTGATGGGGACAGTGTAGAGGGTCCTTTACTCTGTATCTAACCCCGTGCTGTATCTGTCCTGGGAGTGTTTGATGGGGACAGTGTAGAGGAAGCTTTACTCTGTACCTAACCCCGTGCTGTACCTGTCCTGGGAGTGTTTGATGGGGACAGTGGAGAGGGAGCTTTACTCTGTATCGAACCCCATGCTGTATTTGTCCTGGGAGTGTTTGATGGGGGCAGTCTAGAAGGAACTTTACTCTGTATCTAACTCCGTGCTGTACCTGTCCTGGGAGTGTTTGATGGGGGACAGTGTAGAGGGAGCTTTACTCTGTATGTAACCCCGTGCTGTATCTGTCCTGGGGGTGTTTGATGGGGACAGTGTAGAGGGAGGTTTTCTCTGCATCGAAACACTTGATGAATCCACTGTTCGATCGATTGAATGTGAGAACAAAGAGGGATCTAATTTTACCCAGTCATTGGATGGAGCTCTTGGGGCTAAAGTGGGTTCAGGATGTTGAATTTGATGATCAGCCATGATCATAATGAATGTTGGAGCAGGCTGGAAGGGCCGAATGGCCTCCTCCTGCTTCTAGTTTGTGTGTTTATAAATGATGAAAAGGCAGCAGCAGTGGGAGTTCAATATGTGTGGATATTTCACAGCTGTATTCACACAATACACACAGCAATGTCGCTGATATTTTGGAAATGCTGCAAATGTTGTCAAACACAATACGCAGGGGACCTTAATGTTGCAATGTTACTCCCAAACTGTCATCCCACAGGGGCAACATTTCTGTACAATGTGAGTGAATCGTAAGTCAATATAGTTCAGTTTCAGTGTTTAAAATAACCAGTCACTTTTCTGTGGCTGCTTTGGGAATGTCAGTGGAATGTAGTTCACAGTAAAGTGTGAACAATTGTATTGGGGAATAATTGGAAGCAGTTTCCATTGAGAGCTTCCTGCATTCTGGAAATGTGTGTGATCTATTCAGAGATTGGAAATGATGGATGAATAAAGATACAGTTCTTTGTTACTGACATTAGATTGTGACTCTTGAAGTTTCACCAGTTCCATGTGCTGAGAGAAAGGAATGATTAAGCAACATCCAGCATTCAAATTCTTCAGATAAGTTTAAAAGGCAGTGAAAGACTGAATACACAAACTCTGAGACAGACAGACACAACTGTATCCACAGCTTAAACTTCATGTTTGAATCTGCAGGGATGAGATCATGGTTGAAATAAACAAGAGTCCACACTGGGATGCTGAGCAATTTGAGTTCTGTTTTTCCTAAAAAGTCAATCTAAAAATCTGCATTTAAAAATTCCTTGGACAGAGCAGAGGGGATTTTACTCTGTGTGTTGTGTTTGGGTTGGAAGTGTTTTCAGAGCAGGGTGGTACAATGGCACAGTGGTTGGCACTGCTGCCTCACAGCGTCAGGAACCCGGGTTCAATTCCAGCCTCGGATGACTGTGTGTTTTGAGTTTGCACATTCTCCCCGTGTCTGCGTGGGTTTCCTCCGGCTGCTCCACTTTCCTCCCACAGTCTGAAAGACACGATGGTTAGGGTGCATTGGCCGTGCTAAATTCTCCCTCAGTGTAGCCGAACAGGTGCCGGAGTGTGGCGACTTGGGGGATTTTCACAGTGAGTTCTGTTTTTCCTTAAAGTCAATCTAAAAATCTGCAATTAAAAATTCCTTGGACAGAGCAGAGGGGATTTTACTCTGTGTGTTGTGTTTGCAGTGGGTGGCACAGAGGTTAGCACTGTTGCCTCAGAGCACCAGGGACCCGGGTTCGATTCACGGCTTGTTCACTGTCTGTGCGGAGTCTGTACATTCTCCCCGTATCTGCGTGGGTTTCCTCCGGGCGCTCCACTTTCCTCCCACAGTCTGAAAGACACGATGGTTAGGGTGCGTTGGCCATGTTAAATTCTCCCTCAGTGTAGCCGAACAGGTGCCGGAGTGTGGCGACTTGGGGATTTTCACAGTAACTTCGTTGCAGTGTTAATGTAAGCCTACTTGTGACACTAATAAGTAAACCTAAACTTAAAACTGAAACAAAAACAGAAAATGCTGCAAAATCTCAGCAGGTCTGACAGCATGGGCATGCTTTGGGAACCTTAATTACAGAAAAACTGATATCGGAGAATGGTGGGACAGGAGGAGCTGGGGACGGCCCATAGGCAAGGTGGCACCATGGTTAGCACTGCTGCCTCTCAGTGCCAGGGGCCCGGGTTCAATTCCAGCCCTGAGTGACTGTCTCTCTGAGTCTCCACATTCTTCCCGTGTCTGCGTGGGATTCCTCCGGGTACCCCGGTTACCTACCACACTCCAAACATGCCAAGGTTAGCTGGATTGGCCAGGGTAAATTGCCCCTTAGAATCCAAAGATGTGCAAGTTAGCTGGATTGGCCATGTTAAATTGCCCAATATCGTTAAGGGGTCGAATCACGGAGAATTCAAACACTCTTTCTGTTTCTGTCTTGGCAGAATTAGCAACATGAGTGCAAATTTCAAGATTGGATTCACACAATACAGACAGAACGGTCTTTATATAATGGCTTCTGCAAATGCTGGTGAGCTCAGTACATGTGGTACCGAATGTTACAATAAGATAGAATCTGTATTCAGACAACTGTCACCCCACAGGGTCCAAACTTCACCGTGTTAATTTGTGCCTATGGGCCTTCCCCAGCTCCTGTTGTCCCACCATCCTCCGATATCTGATATCCTTTCATTCTGGCTCCCAGAACAACCCCAATTTTAATAGTTTCACATTGTGAGTGAGACTGTGGGAGTGTTCTCTATCTGTGTGTGAGCAGTTCCAGCCTGTCCAGTACTGTCAGAATTTTATACCTTTCAATTAGATCCCCGCTCACTCTTCTACATTCCAGTGAATACAGGCCCAGCCGACCCAATCTCCCCTCAGACATCAATGCTGCCATCCCAGAAATCAGTCTGGTGAACATTCACTGCTCTCCCTCTGTGGCAAGTACATCCTTCCTCAGATAAGGAGAGGAACACTGTACACAAGACTCCAGGTGTGGTCTCACCGAGGCTCTGTCCAGCTGCAGTAAGACATCCTTGCTCTTCTACTCGAACCCTCTTGCAATGAAGGACAACATCCCATTGGTCTTCCTAACTGCTTGCTGTAGCTGCATGCTTGCTTTCAGTGACTGGTGTTCTCAGATACCCAGGTCCCTTTGTACAACATTTCCCAATCTATCACCATTCAACTAATACTCTGCCATTCTCTTCCTCCGTCCAAAGTGGATAACGTCACATTTATCCACATTATTCTGCATCTGCCATGTATTTCCCCACTCACTCAACTTGTCTAAATCACCCCGAAGCCTCTTCACATCCTCCCCATCACTCACATTCCCACCAAGTTTCGTCTCATCAGCAAACTTGAGAATATTACGTTTGGTTCCCTCATCCAAATCACTGATGTGTTTTGTGAATAGCTGGGACCCAAGAACTGACCCCTGCGGGACCCCACTCGTCACTGCCTGTTACTTAGAAAAAGATTCATTTCTTCCTACTCACTGTTCCCTGTCTGTGAACCAATTCTCAATCCGTGCCATTATATTCCCACAATCCCATGCACTTTAATTTAGCGCACTAACCTCCTATGTGGCACCGCTCCACCCATTTGTGTACAGTGTAGATTTACCAGAATGATACCAGGACAGCAAGGGTTAAATCACAAGGTGGTAAAATAACACAAACGAGGATTGTATTCCCCGGTTTTTCGAAGGATCAGCGGCTGATTATTTGAAAGTTTTCAGGAGAATAATGGAAACTGGTTGAACCATAGAATCCCAGTGCAGAAGGAGGCCATTCAGCCCATCGAGTCTGCACCGAATCTCTGACAGAGTATCTGAGCCACACCCTTTCCCCTACCCATTCCCCATAGCCCCACACATTTACCATGGCCAATCCACCTCATCTAAACATTCTAAGGGGCAATTGAGCATGGCCAGTCCACCTAACCTCGACATCTTTGAACTGTGGGAGGAAACCGGAACACCCGGAGGAAAGCCATGCAGAATCGGGGAGAACGTGGAAATTCTACACAGACAGTCACCCAAGGCTGGAATTGAACCCGGGCCCCTGGCACTGTGAGGCAGCAGTGCTAACCACTGTGCCACCATGCCTATGGGCCTTCCCCAGCTCCTCCTGTCCCACCATCCTCCGATATCTGTTTTCCTTTCATTCTGGCTCCCAGAACAACCCCAATTTTAATAGTTTCACATTGTGAGTGAGACTGTGGGAGCTTTCTCTATCTGTGTGTCTGTCTGTGTGTGAGACT
>NW_027592190.1:0-61157 GCF_964213995.1 Mustelus asterias
GATTTCCACTTAAGTAGACCCCAGGTTATCCAAAACGCCTCCGTGGGATGGGTCTGACCTCCTCATCCTCTGGTTGTTGTTGGAGCTCCTCTAGACCAACTACAGGCCGGGCCTCCTCTTGAAACTGGGCTAGGCGCAGAAGGAGGTCCTTCTCCTCCTCATCAGTCAGATCACTGCCATCAAAAAGGCAGCACTGAGCCCAGGCTCCAATATTCAATCCTCCTTCTTGCTGCAGACTAATACATGCAAGAGATGAATAAACACAGCGTGAGTATAGTAGTCCTCTCACTCAATGACAAACAAGCAATGTCATGTTCCAGAACTGTACCTGCACCCATGGATTTTTGCTGATACACCTTAGCAGTTGAGGCACCCATTCATAGATCTGGGTGCCCATCATGCCAACCCTGACAACTCGCATCTCAATGCCACAGATGGTGAGGGAGCTGTGGGCAGAAATAGGCCATAACTTACAGGCTCCCCAGAATCAGATTTGGAAGATACCAGAGGTTGCCAGGTAGGCACTTGCAAAGCAATTCCCCAGAAGCACTAACTTCTACTGGGCAACTGCTCTGAACTGGAAACCATCCAAAAATGCAAATTATATGATTGACTTCAGATGGTTCTGCTAGAACATTCCAGACCATCACCCACTGAACATTCCAGACCAACACCCACTGAACATTCCAGAGCAACACCAACAGAACATTCCAGACCATCACCCACTGAACATTCCAGACCAACACCCACTGAACATTCCAGAGCAACACCAACAGAACATTCCAGACCAACACCCACTGAACATTCCAGACCAACACCCACTGAACATTCCAGACCAACACCCACTGAACATTCCAGACCAACACCAACAGAACATTCCAGAGCAACACCGACAGAACATTCCAGAGCAACACCCACTGAACATTCCAGAGCAACACCCACTGAACATTCCAGAGCAACACCGACAGAACATTCCAGACCAACACCCACTGAACATTCCAGACCAACACCCACTGAACATTCCAGACCAACACCCACTGAACATTCCAGACCAACACCCACTGAACATTCCAGAGCAACACCGACAGAACATTCCAGACCAACACCCACTGAACATTCCAGACCAACACCCACTGAACATTCCAGACCAACACCGACAGAACATTCCAGACCAACACCCACTGAACATTCCAGACCAACACCGACAGAACATTCCAGACCAACACCCACTGAACATTCCAGACCAACACCCACTGAACATTCCAGACCAACACCCACTGAACATTCCAGAGCAACACCGACAGAACATTCCAGACCAACACCCACTGAACATTCCAGACCAACACCCACTGAACATTCCAGACCAACACCCACTGAACATTCCAGACCAACACCGACAGAACATTCCAGACCAACACCCACTGAACATTCCAGAGCAACACCGACAGAACATTCCAGACCAACACCCACTGAACATTCCAGACCAACACCCACTGAACATTCCAGAGCAACACCGACAGAACATTCCAGAGCAACACCGACAGAACATTCCAGACCAACACCCGCTGAACATTCCAGACCAACACCGACAGAACATTCCAGACCAACACCCACTGAACATTCCAGACCAACACCCACTGAACATTCCAGACCAACACCAACAGAACATTCCACACCAACACCGACAGAACATTCCAGACCAACACCGACAGAACATTCCAGACCAACACCGACAGAACATTCCAGAGCAACACCCACTGAACATTCCAGAGCAACACCGACAGAACATTCCAGACCAACACCGACAGAACATTCCAGACCAACACCGACAGAACATTCCAGACCAACACCAACAGAACATTCCAGACCAACACCGACAGAACATTCCGGACCAACACCCATTGAACATTCCAGAGCAACACCGACAGAACATTCCAGACCAACACCCATTGAACATTCCAGAGCAACACCGACAGAACATTCCAGACCAACACCAACAGAACATTCCAGACCAACACCCATTGAACATTCCAGAGCAACACCGACAGAACATTCCAGACCAACACCCACTGAACATTCCAGAGCAACACCGACAGAACATTCCAGACCAACACCAACAGAACATTCCAGACCAACACCCACTGAACATTCCAGAGCAACACCGACAGAACATTCCAGACCAACACCCACTGAACATTCCAGAGCAACACCGACAGAACATTCCAGACCAACACCCATTGAACATTCCAGAGCAACACCGACAGAACATTCCAGACCAACACCGACAGAACATTCCAGACCAACACCCACTGAACATTCCAGACCAACACCGACAGAACATTCCAGACCAACACCCACTGAACATTCCAGAGCAACACCGACAGAACATTCCAGACCAACACCCACTGAACATTCCAGAGCAACACCGACAGAACATTCCAGACCAACACCCACTGAACATTCCAGAGCAACACCGACAGAACATTCCAGACCAACACCCATTGAACATTCCAGAGCAACACCGACAGAACATTCCAGAGCAACACCGACAGAACATTCCAGACCAACACCGACAGAACATTCCAGACCAACACCCACTGAACATTCCAGACCAACACCGACAGAACATTCCAGACCAACACCCACTGAACATTCCAGAGCAACACCGACAGAACATTCCAGAGCAACACCGACAGAACATTCCAGAGCAACACCCACTGAACATTCCAGACCAACACCCACTGAACATTCCAGAGCAACACCGACAGAACATTCCAGAGCAACACTGACAGAACATTCCAGACCAACACCGAAAGAACATTCCAGACCAACACCAACAGAACATTCCAGACCAACACCCATTGAACATTCCAGAGCAACACCGACAGAACATTCCAGACCAACACCCACTGAACATTCCAGAGCAACACCGACAGAACATTCCAGACCAACACCAACAGAACATTCCAGACCAACACCGAAAGAACATTCCAGACCAACACCAACAGAACATTCCAGACCAACACCGAAAGAACATTCCAGACCAACACCAACAGAACATTCCAGACCAACACCCACTGAACATTCCAGAGCAACACCGACAGAACATTCCAGACCAACACCCACTGAACATTCCAGACCAACACCCACTGAACATTCCAGACCAACACCGACAGAACATTCCAGACCAACACCGACAGAACATTCCAGACCAACACCGACAGAACATTCCAGACCAACACCCACTGAACATTCCAGACCAACACCGACAGAACATTCCAGACCAACACCCACTGAACATTCCAGAGCAACACCCACAGAACATTCCAGACCAACACCGACAGAACATTCCAGAGCAACACCGACAGAACATTCCAGACCAACACCGACAGAACATTCCAGACCAACACCCACTGAACACTGAATTTGTGAATAGAAAAGGGTTCCACTCCCTCAAAGTGCAGATCGTGTGTGACCATCTAATGCGGATCATGCAGGTCGATGCATGTCACCCAGGGAGTGTCCATGACAGCTTTGCGTTCGGGCAGTCGGACTCTTTGAAGAGCAGCCCAGGCTCCCGGGATGGCGACTGGATGACAAAAGATAGCCGCTAAAGTCATGGTTGATGACGCCTGTGTGGAGGCCCGAGACTGAGGCAGAGACCCGCTACAATGAGGCCCATGCAGCCACCTGGTCTATCGTAGAGCGGGTGCATCTGCCTGCTTAAGATGCGGTTCCGTTGCTTGGACCACTCTGAGGGGGGCCTTCCAGTATGACCCTGTGGGTGCCTCACACATCATTATCGTTTGCTGCCCTCTGCACAGCATCGCCCAGCAACGGGGAGACCAGCTGGAGCAGGAGGAGGAGGACCGCCGACGGGGGCAAGGTGGATGCCCCGCCATATGAAGAGCTGGAGGAAAGAGGGCAGGTGGCGATGGCAAGTGTCCGGCAGTGAAGGGCAGCGAGGGACGCCCTGATTGCAGCCTGCTGCACCTAGCTGGTGCTGTTCAGTGAGGGGGGTGCAACCACCACACATCCACCACACCCCAGGAGCAAGTGCAGCCGCTATTCCCCCTCCAACCCGACTGGGCCCACAAACCACCACATCACCCTTCCCCAGCCTCTCTCATCCCACTACCCTATCCTCCAGAAACATCCAAACCTGTTAATGGGCATGGGCTGGCAATGGTTGCGAGTCTCGGTTGAAGGCTGGAGGATGATAACAACTCGCTGGCGTGCACACTGGGATCCTGCCCCTGGTGCTACTCAAGTCTGACTCCTCCGAGGTGTTGTCCAGGGGATCGTGGGAATGATCCGGAGCAGCCAAAACCCGAAGGGCCAGGTTCGTCTGGGTCCAGAGCTGCAATAAAGAACACACGTTAGGGGAAGGGAGGTAAATCATTCAATGCAGCATCGCACTTACTTCGAGGAGGATCTAGGTTGAAGGTGCGCTTCTGCTCACCTGCATGCTGGGCGCTGACCTGGCTGTCCGTGACCATTCGGGATGGCCCATCACCCCCTTCCAGCTCCATGGCACGCTGTTCAATGCTGGTCAGCTGCCGCAGGTCAGGCACATCACCACCAGTCTGTGTCGCCTTGTGATGGTTATGTATGTTTTTCTCCTGTGGGAACATAAGGTGGATAGCAAGTATTAACATATTGCAGTGCATGGTGCACAATGTGTACCTGTGTCTCGGGCGTTGTGCTGGCAGTTTTGGGGAAACTGGTCACCACTGAAGGGTGTTTGTTGAGGGGTGAGGGGAAGTGGTTAGATTCTGTTCCTGGGGGAAGGGTAACTTGTTGCATGCCCTTCAGGTGTCTAAGCAGGATTGGAGATCCGTGCCAAGCATGTGCGGGGTTCCAAGTGGGATGCTCACTCACCCTTGCTGCTTGAAAAAGGTGGTACATTTTTTTTCTACACTGCCGGCCAGAGCGCGGTGTCAGGCTCCTGGTATTCACCGATTATGCCGCCTCCTCCCACAATGCTGTGGCGGCTGCACCCCTTGGGTTAAGGCCCTGTCCAGGGAACATCCGCTGAGACCTCTCCTCCAAGGCATTAAGCAGACAGTCCTGGTCGGCCTCTGTGAATCTTGGGGCAGGTTTCCTGGAATATATCTTTGTGGCGTGACTGACTGGCTGTGTCCATTCCTGCAGCTTATATACAGCTCTGGCTGTATATAAAGTTATTAGAGGAATGCAGGTGCAGTGAGTGCGGCCAGTCAAGGGCCCTTTGGCAACAAATCCTTGTGAGAAATTTTGAAGGCTGCTTTCAATTGAGTGTCATGCATCCCTCAGGGTGCTGATTGGCCGCCATTCAATAGGCTGCTGTGTCCAGGGGGGTGGTTGCAATACTCAAGGCTCCCATTCAAGAGAGGGAATGATCACAAGCTGGGGTTGTGCATGTCAGCACAATGCATGTTCTCCACAGGGCAGCAGTGAGGTCAGTATGTTCAAGGGATGGAGCGATGGGGTGCCCACATTATCTGGATCTGTGGGAGCATGGGGTGAGCGGGCAGCCATGTCTGTGTGTATGCGGGGCGGGGGGTGCCCTGCGATGTCTGTGTGGGGGGGCAATGATGTCTGTGTGGGGAGCGGCAGCACTGTCTGTATGGGGAGGGGGGAGGAGGGTGGGGGGGGGCGTTGCCCTGCGATGTCTGTGTGTGGGGGGGGGGGGGGAGGCAGCGATGTCTGTGTGGCGGGGGGGGGGGGTTGCCCTGCAATGTCTGTGTGTGTGTGTGGGGGGGGCGGGGGGGGAGGCAGCGATGTCTGTGTGGAGAGTAAGAAGTTTAACAACACCAGGTTAAAGTCCAACAGATTTATTTGGTAGCAAAAGGGTGTGGCTTTTGCTACCAAATAAACCTGTTGGACTTTAACCTGGTGTTGTTAAACTTCTTACTGTGTTTACCCCAGTCCAACGCCGGCATCTCCACATCATGACTGTGTGGAGAGTGGCAGCGATGTCTGTATGGGGAGGGGACAGCAATGTCTGTGTTGGGGGGGGTGGGGGGCAGCCATGTCTGTATGGGGGAGAGGTGGCAGTGATGTGGCCAGCCATGTCTGGGAGGGGTGGGGTAGGCGGGGGGGTGGGGGGGCAGCAATGCTCTGACCAATGAAACCAAGCATGCTGAATGTCTTCTTCACCACTCTATCCACCTGTGACTCCACTTTCAAGGAGCTATGAACCTGTATCCCATGACCTCTTTGTTCTATAACCCTCCCCAGTGCCCTACCATTAACTGAGTAAGTCCTGCCCTGGTTTGATCTGCCAAAATGCATCACCTTGCATTTATCTAAATTAAACTCCAGGACTTCAATCACACTCTCAGCTGAGCTCAACTCAGAATAAACAGGTGATCGAAGCTGGTTTGCTTTGCTCACTGCTACAACTGTTCAGTAATCTTTGAAATGAGGCTGTGACTTCTTTCACACATGAACTACAGGAGACTGCATGTTGCTCAGTGACCTGAGGATCTGAATGACTTCCAACAATTCCTCCAGCTTCTTGTTTTGGGTTCTCCCAGCATATTTGGGGTCAGCACAACACTGGTTGATTACCCATCTCGATCATCTCCAGTCAGTTTCCCATTCCGCTATTCCGTATGCCCTTCCTGCTCCCATATCCCAATACCTTACACTGATTTCATCGCAGGGTTATTCTGAGGCAGAACTCCTCCACTGGAGATGGAGCTATGATCAATCATGATCTCATTAAACAGTAGAACAGACTCAAGGATCTGAATGGTCTCCTCCTATTCCTATATGAGGGTTACAAGGTAGCAAGGAATGAGCTAAAAAAAAGGGCTTAGGAGAGCTAGGAGGGGGCATGAGAAGTCCTTGGTGGGTCGGATCAAGGAAAACCCCAAGGCTTTTTACTCTCCTGTGAGAAATAAAAGAATGACCAGGGTGAGGTTAGGGCCGGTCAAGGACAGTAGTGGGAACTTGCGCATGGAGTCAGAAGGGATAGGAGAGGCGATGAATGAATACTTTTCTTCAGTGTTCACCAAGGAGAGGGGCCATGTTTGTGAGGATGAGAGTGAGATACAGGCTGATAGGCTAGAGGAGGTAGATGTTCTGAGGGAAGGTGTATTAGCAATTTTGAAAAACCTGAGGGTCGATAAGTCCCCTGGGCCAGATGGGATATATCCTAGGATTCTTTGGGAGGCAAGGGATGAGATTGCAGAGCCTTTGGCTTTGATCTTTGGGTCCTCACTGTCCACGGGGATAGTGCCAGAGGATTGGAGAGTAGCGAATGTTGTTCCTCTGTTCAAGAAAGGAAATAGGAATGACCCTGGTAATTATAGGCCGGTTAGTCTTACTTCGGTGGTCAGTAAGTTAATGGAAAAGGTCCTGAGGGATAGGATTTATGACCATTTGGAAAGATGCAGCTTAATCCGTGATAGTCAGCACAGATTCGTGAAGGGTAAGTCTTGCCTCACAAATTTGATTGAATTCTTTGAGGACGTAACTAAGTGTGTAGATGAAGGTAGAGCAGTTGATGTCGTATACATGGATATTAGTAAGGCGTTTGATAAGGTTCCCCATGGTAGGCTCACGAAGAAAGTAAGGAGGTGTGGGATAGAGGGAAATGTGGCCGATTGGATAAGTAACTGGCTATCTCATAGAAGACAGAGGGTGGTGGTGGATGGAAAATTTTCAGACTGGAGACTAGTTACCAGCAGTGTACCACAGGGATCAGTGCTGGGTCCTCTGCTATTTGTGATTTTTATCAATGACTTGGAGGAGGGTGCTGAAGGGTGGGTCAGTAAATTTGCTGATGACACCAAGATTGGTGGAGTAGTGAATGAGGTGGAGGGCTGTTGTAGGCTGCAAAGAGACATTGATAGGATGCAGAGCTGGGCCGAAAAATGGCCGATGGATTTTAACACTGATAAGTGCGAGGTGATTCATTTTGGTGGGACAAATTTGAATGCGGATTACAGGGTCAACGGCAGGGTTCTGAGGAATGTGGAGGAACAGAGAGATCTTGGGGTTCATATCCACAGATCTCTGAAGGTTGCCACTCAAGTGGATAGAGCCGTGAAGAAGGCCTATAGTGTGTTAACATTTATTAACAGGGGGTTTGAGTTTAAGAGCCGTGGGGTTATGCTGCAATACAGGACCTTGGTGAGACCACATTTGGAATATTGTGTGCAGTTCTGGTCACCTCACTATAAGAAGGATATGGAAGCATTGGAGAGAGTGCAGAGGAGATTTACCAGGATGCTGCCTGGTTTGGAGGGTAGGTCTTATGAGGAAAGGTTGAGGGAGCTAGGGCTTTTCTCTTTAGAGTGGAGGAGGATGAGAGGTGACTTAATAGAGGTTTATAAGATGATAAGGGGGATAGATAGAGTGGACGTTCAGAGACTATTTCCTCGGGTGAATGTAGCTGTTACTAGGGGGCATAACTATAATGTTCATGGTGGGAGATATAGGAGGGATGTCTGAGGTGGGTTCTTTACTCCGAGAGTGGTTGGGGTGTGGAATGGACTGCCTGCTGTGATAGTGGAGTCGGACACTTTAGGGACTTTCAAGCGGTTATTGGATAGGAACATGGAGCACACCAGAATGATAGGGAGTGGGATAGCTTGATCTTGGTTTCAGACAAAGCACGGCACAACATCGAGGGCCGAAGGGCCTGTACTGTGCTGTACTGTTCTATATTTTATGTTCTATATTCTTCAATCTCCCACTGACTTCATTGCAGGGATATTCTAAAGCAGAATGGCTCAGCTGTAGATGCTGTCATTGCTACCTTGCTCTGTAATGGACTCCTGAATATTCACAGCATGCGGATCAGGGGAGGTTTCTTCATGATTATTTACAATGCACGCACAGGTAGGTGTCTCCTTCTCCATCTGTATCCTCACTTTTAAATCCTGCAGCTGTGGCCATTCCCTGCGCTCGTAGAATCAGTCCAACTCCCATCACCCCGTCCATGTGTGCCTCGTATATGAGATCACCTTCCACCATGAAGACTGAAAATCCTTGGTGGTAGTCCAGGGAACAGGGTTTGTTTGGGGACCTAGAATTGGGAGTTCGGGGCCTGTTCAGGACTTGGGGCCTGTTTAAGATCTGGGTCTGTTTGGAGTTTGTGAATCGGGGGATTGAGGACTGTTTAGGATTGGGAAACTGGGGCCTGTTGGGGATCAGGGGATTGAGACCTGTTTGGGGATCAGGGCCTGTTTTTTTAAAAATTCATTCATGGGATGTGGCTGTCGTTGACTGGGCCAGCATTTATTGTCCATCCCTGAAGGCATTTAAGAGTCAACCACATTGCTATGGGTGTGCAGTCACATGTAGGACAGGCCAGGTAAGGATGGCAGATTTCCTTCCCCAAAGGACATTACTGAACCAGCTGAGTTTTTATGACAATTGACAATGGTTTCATGGTCATCATTAGACATTTTAATTTCAATTTTACCATCTGCCATGGCAGGATTTGAACCCAGATCTCCAAAGCATAACCTTGGCCATCTAGATTACTAGTCCAATGATAATGCCACTACGTCACTGCCCCTCTTGTTTGGGGATCAGGGGTTTGGGGCTTATTTGGGGATCAGAAAATCATGAGATTGGGGCCTGTTGGAGATCGGGGATTCAGGATGTGTTTGGGGATTGGGGTTAGTATTGGGTAACTTGTGGTGGGATCGAAAGCCTTGGTGGATGGGGAAGGTCATTGTTGGGGGTTTGATTATGGAGGTATCACAGACAGACACCACAACTCAAGAGGTAGGTGTGTAGGCACATCCCTCTTGAATCTACCATCTTACTCACCTCAGCAAACCCAGCTGACGACAGTTAAAGTTTAAAGCCTGAATAACAATGAGTCCTGTGGTCTTATTATCATATTTAAAACGCCAATCTGCCTCCTTGCATTGGGCTCTTCACCGGCCTACCTTGCAGCCGCAGTTAAAGACAGTAAAGCCTTGATTTGGGCTTCCACCCTTTTACCCCACTCTCACCTCTGCCCGTTTTTAGGTTCAATTTCAGTCATATAAATGTAGACAGATCTGTCTTTTTCACCTCATTAAATTGGTGACTTAATTTAATGTCACCATGGATTTCCATTCTCAAAATCACTATTTCTGGAAGGTTCTGGGTCACCTGCGTAACGCACTTGCCCAATCGGTTTGTTTTCTTAACTTGTCACATTTAAATTACTATTCCAGCAGTTATCCATTCATGGGGAGCCAGACCACGTAACAAATAACTTGTTCCTGTCAGAATCTTACATGCCGATGAACTCTGATCTTTGTGCGTTTGAAAGCCATTGACCATGAAATTGGGCTGAGCAGAGTACATCATTTCAGCACTATGGGTGCTGCCTGGTACAAACATGGGGTCAGTGTCACTCACACTGACTTCCAATATGGCTGCACCCAGGTACCATCTTGTTGTGGACATTAACGGTGTGCATCTGAGGAATGTAGATTGCAATGTCAGTCAGTGTGCAATGCTGATTTGATGCCACCCCTGTCAGTTTGAATCTTGCTGCTTTAAGTTGATTGGCCATGCCACTAGGGTCAATTGGAACTGATGTTTTCAATGTAGATCAAACAAAATATACCCACTGATCTTCCTCTGATTGTTCATGGCCTCTTCCTGCTTCTATTTTCTATGTTTCTATGATCCAGGGCAAACACACAGTAGAAAATGTATGCAATTAGAGGAATTCCAAATCTGGACTATTGATCTGGAAGGTGAACTGCAGACATTGCGTAACAAATAGAAGGGGGAGAAATACCAGGACACTTTATTCCAAGAGATGCGATAGTCTTCTGGAATAGAGTTGCCTGTTTTGGTCCATGCTGAGGAACTGGAGGATGTGACTGTGAGTGAGGCTGGATAAAGGGATTGTGTAGACGGTACTGGAGGAGCTTCTGAATTTACAGTTGTCAAACGGGTTTGAGGTGCTCACATGCTGTATGGACAAAAACGAGATCGGCAAAGTGGATGAGCAGCCTGGCCAGGGCACCACTCAGGCTGTGCAAGCCAGTAGAGCAAGCAGCAATTAGTCATAGTGAGGAACAGTATAGTGAGGGGATGAACAGTGTTCTCTGCATCAAAGAGGGAGAGTCCAGGTGGCTGTGCTGTCTTCCTGATGCCAGCGTTTTGGAACGTTTGCTCAGGACTGGAGAGGGACTTACAGTGGGAGGGGGAGGATCTTGCTCGTGGTCCATGCAGGTACCAATGACATGGCAGGAGAAGGATATGCACAGTCAATGAGGAACTTGGCACCAAATTGAGAAGTATAATAATCTCTGAGCCTCATGCAAATCTGCACAGGGCACATAAGATTAATGAACTTAAAGCATGGCTCAAAGATTGGTGTGGGAGAATTGGCTACCGATTCGTGGGGCACTGGCACCAGTACTGAGGAAAGTGGGACCTGTACCACTGGGACAGTCAACAACTGAACCATGCTGGGACCAGTGTTCTAGTGAGCCACATAATTAGGGAAGTAGAGAGAGCTTTAGACTAAACAAGATAGCAGGAGATTTTAACTTTCCCAACATTGACTGGGACAGCCATAGTATTAGAGGCTTGGATGGAGAGAAATTTGTTGAATGTATTCAGGAGGAATTTCTCATTCAGTATGTGGATGTCCCGACTAGAGAGGGGGTAAAACTTGACCTCCTCTTGGGAACTAAGGAAGGGCAGATGACAGAAGTGTTGGTGAGGGATCACTTTGGGACCAATGACCATAATTCCATTAGTTTTAAGATAGTTATGGAGAACGATAGGCCGAGCGCAAAAGTTAAAATTCTAAATTGGGGCAAGACCAATATTGATGGTATCAGACAGGAACTTTCAAAGGTTAATTGGAGGAGTCTGTTGGCAGGTAAAGGGATGTCTGGTAAGTGGGAGACTTTCAAAAACCCTGGTGTTAACCAGGGTTCGGGGTAAGCACATGCCCCTTAGAGTGAAGGGCAAGGCTGGTAGAAGTAGGGAACCCTGGATGACTCGGGATATTGAGGCCTTGGTCAAGAAGAAGAAGAAGGAGGCACATGACATGCATAGGCAGCTGGGATCAAGTGGATCCTTTGAAGAATATAGAGGGTGTAGAAGTAGAGTTAAGAGAGAGATAAGAGAGAAATCAGGAGGGCAAAAAGGGGACACGAGGTTGCTTTGGCAGATAAGGCAAAGGAGAATCCAAAGAGATTCTACAAATACATGAAGGGCAAAAGAGTAACAAGGGAGAGAGTAGGGCTCTTAAGGATCAACAAGGTCATCTATGTGTGGATCCACAAGAGATGGGTGAGATCCTAAATGAATATTTCTCATCAGTATTTATTGTTGAGAAAGGCATGGATGTCAGGGAACTTGGGGAAATAATTAGTGATGTCTTGAGGAGTGCACATATAACAGAGAAGGAGGTGCTGGAAGTCTTAAAGCGCATCAAGGTAGATAAATCCCCAGGACCTGATGAAGTGTATCCCAGGATGTTGTGGAAGGCTAGGGACGAAATTGCGGGTCCTCTAGCAGAGATATTTGAATCATCGACAGCCACAGGTGAGGTGCTTGAAGATTGGAGGGTGACAAATGTTGTGCCTTTGTTTAAAAAGGGCTGCAGGGAAAAGCCTGGGAACTACAAGGCAGTGAGCCTCACATGTGTAGTGGGTAAGTTGTTGGAAGGTATTCTGACAGACAGGATCTACAGGCATTTAGAGAGGCAAAGACTGACTAGGGACAGTCAGCATGGCTTTGTGAGTGGAAAATCATGTCTCACAAATTTGATTGAGTTTTTTGAAGGGTTAACCAAGAAGGTAGATGAGGGCAATGGAGTTGATGTTGTCTACATGGACTTTAGCAAGGCCTTTGACAAGGTTGTTGCATAACATTAAATCTCACGGGATCCAGGGTGAGGTAGCCAAATGAATAGAAAATTGGCTTGATGACAGAACATAGAACATAGAACATTACAGCGCAGTACAGGCCCTTCGGCCCTCGATGTTGCGCCGACCAGTGGAACCAATCTAAAGCCCCTCTAATCTACACTATTCCAATATTATCCATATGTTTATCCAATAACCATTTGAATGCTCTTAATGTTGACGAGTCCACTACTGCTGCAGGCAGGGCATTCCACGCCCTTACTACTCTCTGAGTAAAGAACCTACCTCTAACATCTGTCCTATATCTCTCACCCCTCAATTTAAAGCTATGTCCCCTCGTGCTAGCCAACACCATCCGAGGAAAAAGACTCTCACTATCCGCCCTATCTAATCCTCTGATCATCTTGTATGCCTCTATTAAGTCACTTCTTAACCTTCTTCTCTCTAACAAAAACAACCTCAAGCCCCTCAGCCTTTCCTCATACGATTTTCCCACCATACCAGGCAACATCCTGGTAAATCTCCTCTGCACCCTTTCCAACACTTCCACATCTTTCCTATAATACGGCGACCAGAACTGTATGCAATACTCCAAATGCGGCCGCACCAGAGTTTTGTACAGTTGCAGCATGACCTCCTGGCTCCGAAACTCAATCCCTCTACCAATAAAAGCTAACACACCGTACGCCAGAGGGTGGCTGTAGATGGTTGCTTTTCAAACTGGAGGCCTGTGACCAGCGGTGTGCCTCAGGCATTGGTGTTGGGTCCACTGTTTTTTGTCATTTATATTAATGATTTAGAATCATAGAAACCCTACAGTGCAGAAAGAGGCCATTTGGCCCATCGAGTCTGCACTGACCACAATCCCACTCAGGCCCTACCCCCATATCCCTACATATTTACCCGCTAATCCCTCTAACCTACGCATCTCAGGACTCTAAGAGGCAATGTTTAGCATGGCCAATCAACCTAATCCGCACATCTTTGGACTGTGGGAAGAAACCGGAACACCCTGAGAAAACCCATGCAGACACGAGGAGAATGTGCAAATTCCACACAGACAGTGACCCAAGGCGGGAATCGAACCCAGGTCCCTAGAGCTGTGAAGCAGCAGTGCTAACCACTGTGCTATCATGCCGCCCATTTAGATGAGAATATAGGAGGCATGGTTAGTAAGTTTGCAGATGACATCAAGATTGGTGGCATAGTGGACAGTGAAGAAGGCTATCTTGGATTGCAATGGGATCTTGATCAATTGGGCCAGTGGGCTGACGAATGGCAGATGGAATTTCATTTAGATAAATGCGAAGTGATGCATTTTGGTAGATTGAACCAGGGCAGGAGTTACTCAGTTAATGGTAGGATGTTGGGGAGAGTTATAGAACAAGGTGATCTAGGGGTACAGGTTCATACTCCTTGAAAGTGGAGTCACAGGTGGACAGAATGATGAAGAAGGCATTCAGCATGCTTGGTTTCATTGGTCAGAACATTGAATACAGGAGTTGGGACATCTTGTTGAAGTTGTACAAGACATTGATAAGGTCACACTTGGAATACTGTGTACAGTTCTGGTCATCCTATTATAGAAAGGATATTATTAAACTAGAAAGAGTGCAGAAAACATTTACTAGGATGCTGCCAGGACTTGATGGTTTGAATTGTAAGGAGAGGCTGGATAGAGTCACAGAGGTTTACAGCATAGAACCGGGCCCTTCGGCCCAACTTGTCCATGCTGCCCTTTTTGTTAAAACTCTTAAGC
The DNA here is from genome assembly GCF_964213995.1 of Mustelus asterias. Lineage (NCBI taxonomy): Eukaryota > Metazoa > Chordata > Chondrichthyes > Carcharhiniformes > Triakidae > Mustelus > Mustelus asterias. The sequence continues at coordinate 14,596 of NW_027592190.1, forward strand.
TAGTCCCAATTGCCTGCATTTGGCCCATATCCCTCTATACCCATCATACCCATGTAATTGTCTAAACACCTTTAAAAGACAAAATTGTACCCGCCTCTACCACTACCTCTGGCAGCTTTTTCCAGACACTCACCACCCTCTGTGTGAAAAAATTGCCCCTCTGAACCCTTTTGTATCTCTCCCGCTCACCTTAAACCTATGCCCTCTAGTTTTAGACTCCCCTACCTTTGGCGAAATATTTTGACTATCTAACCGATCTATGCCCCTCATTATTTTATAGACCTCTATAAGATCACCCCTCAGCCTTCTACGCTCCAGAGAAAAAGTCCCATCTATCCAGCCTCTCCTTATAACTCAAACCATCAAGTCCCAGGAGCATCCTAGTAAATCTCTTCTGCACTCTTTCTAGTTTAATAATATCCTTTCTATAATAGAATGACCAGAACTGTACACAGTATTCCAAGTATGGCCTTACCAATGTCTTGTACAACTTCAACAAGACATCCCAACTCCTGTATTCAATGCTCTGACCAATGAAACCAAGCATGCTGAATGCCTTCTTTACCACTCTGTCCACCTGTGACTCCTGTACTTCTAGATCGCTTTGTTCTGTAACTCTTCCCAACGCCCTATCATTAACTGGGTAAGTCCTGCCCTGGTTCAATCTACCAAAATGCATCACTTGGCATTTATCTAAATGAAACTCCATCTGCCATTCGTCAGCCCATTGGCCCAATTGATCAAGATCCCATTGCAATCCGAAATAACCTTCTTCACTGTCCACTATGTCACCAATCTTGGTGTCATCTGCAAACTTACTAACCATGTCTCCCATATTCTCACCCAAATCATTAATATAATTGACAAATAACAGTGGACCCAGCACTGATCCCTGAGGCACACCGCTGGTCACAGGCCTCCAGTTAGAAAAACAACTCTCTACAACCACAACCACCCTCTGGATAGACTGGGACTTTTTTTCTCTGGAGCGTAGGACTCTGAGGGGTGATCTTATAGAGGTCTATAAAATAATGAGGGGCATATATCAGCTGGATAGTCAGCATATTTTCCCAAAGGTAGGGAAGTCTAAAACTAGAGGGTATAGGTTTAAGGTGAGAGGGGAGAAGTACAAAAGGATCCAGAGGTAGAGCCGCCAGAGGTAGTAGTAGAGGTGGGTACAATTTTGCCTTTTAAAAAGCATTTAGATAGTTACATGAGTAAGGTGGCTATCAAGGGATGGATATGGGCCAAATGCGGGCAATTGGGATGAGCTTAGTCATTAAAAAAAGGGGCGGCATGGATAAGTTGTGCTGAAGGGCCTGTTTCCATGCTGTAAACCTCTATGACGCGAAGGTGGAGAAGGGTAGGAGATCAATCTTGGATAGCTGCAGCAAATCAGGAGATAGTGTCAAGGCAGGAGAGCAAAATAATAATATTGGACATGAGGGTCAGAGAACGACAGGAAGGGACAGAGCAAAAAATCTAAGAATATAGTAACAGTCAAAATGTTAGAAATAACAAAAAGACAAAACTGAAGGCTCTGTATCTGACTGTGCGAAGTACTCTTAACAAAGTAAATGAATTGGTAGCACACATTGGGGTAAATAAATATGATGTGATCGCTATTACGGAGACCTGGCTGCAGGAAAACCAGGATTGGGTCTTGAACATTGAGAAGAATAGGAAGCTAGGTAAAGGTGGTGAGGTAGCATTATTAATCAAGGATGGCATTGCTGCAATTGATGAACTTGGTCCCAGAGATCAGGATGTAGAATTGGCTTAGGTGGAGATGGGGAAAAGTCACACATGTGAGTGGTCAACAGACCCCCCCCCCCGCCTCCCCCCGCCCCTTTTTTATTTCTAAACTCAAACCATAAAGCCTTGCTTGTTGACCCATGATGTTGTATGTCATCCCTTCTCAACTGGAATTGATTCTTTAACTGTCAGTGTGACACCTCATTCTTTTTTATCTCCCACTCTATCATGTCTGAAGACTCTGTAACCAGGGATATTGGGCTGCCAATTTTGCCCCTCCTTTAGCCAGGTTTCTTTTATAGTAATGACATCATGCTATCATCTGTCTACCTGTGCCCTTAACTCATCTGCCTGGTTTGTAAAACTCCTTACATTGAAGTATAACAGTTTAACCATGTCAAATTCCATTGCTGGACACTTATTAAACTTTCCTTCTTCTGTAATTGCAAGTCTGTCGCTACATCTTCTACATCACTAGCTAATGGCGGCACGGTAGCACAAGTGGTTAGCACTGCTGCTTCACAGCTCCAGGGTCCTGGGTTTGATTCCCGGCTTGGGTCACTGTCTGTGTGGAGTCTGCACATTCTCCTCGTGTCTGCGTGGGTTTCCTCCGGGTGCTCCGGTTTCCTCCCACAGTCCAAAGATGTGCAGGTTAGGTTGATTGGCCATGCTAAAATTGCCCCTTAGTGTCCTGGGATGTGTAGATTAGAGGGATTAGCGGGTAAAATATGTCGGGATATGGGGGTAGGGCCTGGGTGGGATTGTGGTCGATGCAGACCCGATGGGCCGAATGGCCTCTTTCTGTGCTGTAGGGTTTCTATGAATGTTCGACTTCCATTTTCCTGATCTGAATCTGACCTATCTGATCTTACTCCTGGGATCCCATCCCCCTGCCACATTCGTTAAACACTCCCCAACAGAACTAGCCAAAGCCCCCGCGAAGACATTGGTCTCAGCTCTGCCTGGGTGCAGCCATCTGGTTTGTACAGATCCCAACTTCCCCAGAACAGGCCCCAGTGCCTCAAGAATCTGAGTCTATTCTGCCACACCATCTCTCCAGCCGTGTGTTCATTGTTCTATCCTCTTATTCCTGCTCTCGCTCGTGCGTGGAACTGGGAGTAATCCAGAGATTACTACATTTGAGGTCCTGCATTTTAATTTATCTCCTAACTTCCTGTGCTCAGCTTGCAGGTCCTCATCCCTTAGTTTACCCGTGTTGGTTGGTAACGCTGTGTACCACGACCACTGGTTGTTCATCTTCCCTTCCCAGAATGTCCTGCACCTCTCCATGACACCCGCACCCTGGAACCAGGGAGGCAACATACTGTCCTTGATTCATGTTTGCGGCTACAGAAGCCTCTGTCGATCACTATTGCTTTGCCATTCATTTTCCTCCCGCCCCTCTGAGCAATAGAGCCACTGGCTGCTGCTGCTTTCCCCTGAGGGACCATTCCCTCCAACTGTATCCAAAGTGGTATATCTGCTTGAGAGGGGGATCAGCACAGGGGACACCTGTACTACCTTCCTGAGTCTTTTACTCTTCCTGATGGTCACCCATTCCCTTCCTGCCTGTGCAATCCTCACCTGTGATGTGACTGATGTGCTATCAATAAGGCGAAAGACTACCGGTGTGCCAATACAAGTGTAGGCTTTTATTCACAACAGAATCAGGAGCAGATCCCAACAAGTAACCGACCTGGACTGAACAAGGGGGAGGAGACAGCCACCTTTATACTAGGTGCCGAGGGGAGGAACCAAACTGGAAGGGGATGTGTCCAGGTATGACAAGCACACACAACGATGGTCCACAACATTCACCCCTTCCTTTAAAAAAAAAACAACACGGGGGTGAAGCGGAAACAATATTACAAGTCCAGACGAACCGGTGGCTTGATCCGCCGTCGCGATCGTCGTAGTGCAGGTCGCAGAGTCGTCCGAGCAGGGAGCGATGTCGGCCCAGGCTCCGTACAGTGAGCGTCGAGAGAAGGCGCTGGGTGGTGTGAAGCGGACCGATCCGTCGTCCCGTCCAGTCGTCGGGTACTGCGTGGCGACGGCTCCGGCGACTCAAGCGAGCTGTACATAGGGGCGAGAGGAGTGAGCAGTGGCCCTGGTGGCGTATGGGGAACAGTGGGAACCGGAGCTGGGGGGTGGGGGGCTGCAACAGCCTCTGGGCACACTACATTGGGGACAGGGACTGAGGGAGGAACAGGCGCAGCAAACTCTGAGTGGACAACACCAGGGACCGTGGGGCGGAAGGACGTGGTGACCTGAGGGGCACCCGCGGGTGCCAAGTCACGGACAGAAACCATGTCCTCCCGCCCATCAGGGTACGCTACGTAAGCGTATTGAGGATTAGCGTGGAGCAATTGGACCTCCTCGACCAAGGGATCTGCCTTATGGGTCCAGACATGCTTCCGAAGCAGGACGGGCCCTGGGGACATCAGCCAATCCGGGAGCGAAATACCCGAGGAGGACTTCCTGGGAAACGAAAACATCCGCTCGTGAGGGGTCGTATTGGTCGCTGTGCACAAGAGTGACCTAATGGAATGTAATGCGTCCGGAAGGACGTCTTGCCAACGGCTGACTGGAAGGCCCCTAGACCGTAACGCTAATAGAACGGCCTTCCAGACGGTTGCGTTCTCCCGCTCTACTTGACCATTACCCCTGGGGTTATAGCTAGTGGTGCGGCTGGAGGCAACAGCTTTGGAGAGCAGGTACTGCCTCAGCTCGTCACTCATGAAAGAGGACCCACGATCGCTATGAACATAGGCTGGGAAGCCGAACAGGGTGAAGAGCTTGTTCAGGGTCCGAATCACTGTAGCCGTGGTCATGTCCGAGCAGGGGAAGGCAAAAGGGAAACGTGAGTATTCATCAATGATATTCAGGAAATAAACATTGCGGTTAGAGGAGGGGAGGGGGCCTTTAAAATCAATGCTAAGGCGCTCAAACGCGCGAGTGGCCTTTACAAGGTGCGCCCTACCTGGCCGGTAGAACTGCGGTTTGCACTCAGCGCAGACCATGCATTGCCTGGTAATCGTCCGGACTTCCTCGAGGGAGAAGGGCAGGTTACGGGACTTGACAAAATGGAAAACTCTGGTGACACCCGGATGACAGAGGTCGTTATGGAGGGACTGTAGCTGGTCTAGTTGGGCGCTGGCACATGATCCACGGGACAGGGCATCTGGGGGCTCATTGAGCTTCCCGGGCCGGTACATGATGTCATATCTGTAGGTGGAGAGCTCAATCCTCCACCGCAAGATCTTGTCATTCTTAATCTTGCCCTTTTGCCTGGTGTTAAACAGGAAGGCAACTGACCGCTGGTCCATAATTAAGGTGAATCGTTGGCCCGCAAGATAATGGCGCTAGTGCCGGACGGCTTCCACGATGGCCTGGGCCTCCTTCTCGACCGAGGAGTGTCGAATCTCAGGGCTTTGTAAGGTCCGGGAAAAGAAGGCCACCGGACGGCCCCTCTGGTTAAGGGTGGCGGCTAGGTCAAAGTCAGACGCATCACTTTCCACTTGGAATGGGATGGATTCGTCCACAGCGTGCATCGCGGCCTTCGCGATGTCCACTTTGATGTCGTCGAAGGCCCAACGGGCCTCCTCCGCCAGGGGAAAAGAGGTCAATTTTAGGAGCGGACGGGCTTTATCCGCGTAATGGGGAACCCACTGGGCATAATAGGAGAAGAAGCCCAGGCATCTCCTCAGTGCTTTGAGAGTAGTAGGGAGGGGAAGCTGCATAAGGGGACGCATACGGGCTGGGTCGGGGCCAAGGACACCATTTTCTATCACGTACCCAAGGATGGCGAGGCGGCGTGTCCGGAAAACACACTTCGCCTCATTATATGTGAGGTTCAGGAGAGTGGTCGTACGAAGGAATTTTTGTAGGTTGGCATCATGATCCTGCAGGCCATGGCCGCAGATGGTGACGTTATCCAGATACGGGAAAGTGGCCCGTAGCCCGTGCTGGTCTACCATTTGATCCATGGCCTGCTGGAAGGCTGAGACCCCATTGGTGACACCAAAGGGGACTCGGAGGAACTGGTAGAGGCGGCCATCCGCCTCAAAGGCAGTATATGGGTGATCCGCTGAGCGGATAGGGAGCTGGTGGTAAGCCGATTTCAAATCGATGGTCGAGAAAACCCTATAGTGCGCGATGCGGTTGACTATGTCCGCGATACGGGGAAGAGGATACGCATCTAGTTGGGTATACCTGTTTATGTTCTGGCTGTAGTCAATCACCATGCGGTGTTTCTCCCCCGATTTAACTACGACCACTTGCGCCCTCCAGGGGCTGGTGCTGGCCTGGATAATCCCTTCCCGGAGCAAGCGTTGTACCTCGGACTGAATGAAGGCCCGGTCATCCACACTATAGCGCCTACTCTTGGTGGCTATAGGCCTACAATCCAGGGTGAGGTTATCAAATAAGGGGGGGGGGGTGATCTTGAGGGTCGAGAGACTGCAGGTGGTGCGCGAGGGGCGCTGCAGTGACGGCGCCTTGCAGACGGAGAGCGGGGGATAAGGGCCATCATACTGCAGGGTGACGCTCCTATGATGGCTGAGGAAATCTAACCCCAGCAGTACAGCTGCGCAGAGTCGCGGCAGCACGAGGAGCCGAAAACACTCGTAGACTGTGCCCTGTACCGTCAGCGTCACCAAGCTGCACCCGAGGACCTCCACCGAGTGGGAATTCAAGGCCATGGAGATGGTCTGGCTCCAGGGTCGCACGGGAAGGGCATATTGACGCACTGTGCGAGGGTGTATAAAACTTTCTGTGCTCCCACAGTCGAACAGGCAGTTTTCTGCATGACCATTTACCTTGATCTCCATTATTGACTTGGAGAGTTGATGAGGCTGCGACTGGTCCAAGCAAATCGATGCCACCGTCGAATCAAAGAAGAATCCGTCTTTGTCGCCGTCTGGTGACGTCACGGATAAAGCTTCCTGCTCAGCGCGTCTTGATGCCAGTCTCAAAGATGGCGATTCCCGCGCTTCCGGTGACCGCATCAAAGATGGCGATTCCTGCGCTTCCGGTGACTGCATCAAAGATGGCGATTCCCGCACTTCCGGTGACCGCATTAAAGATGGCAATTCACGCGCAGCCACCGCCTGCATTAAAGATGGCTGCGCCCACGGAACACACGTGGCGCCACGAGGCTTCGGAAGCGGCTTTGCCCGGCAGACTTTAGCGAAGTGGCCTAGCTTACCGCATCCGGAGCAAATCGCGTCCTTCGCCGGGCAGCGACGCCGAGGGTGCTTGGGTAGGCCGCAAAAGTAACATTTGGGCCCCGCCGGAACAGCCGTCGTGGTGGAGCCATCGGTAGAACGGGATGCAGAGTAAGACCCGAGATTGTGAGAGGCCGCTTCTAGCATTTCAGCCATCGTGGCTGTTCTTCGGAGATCTAGGTCATCTTGTTCCAGCAGGCGCTGCCAGATGTATGTAGACTCAATGCCCGCAACGTAGGCATCGCAGATCAGGTCCTCCATGTTCTGAGCTGCTGTAACAGTCTTACAGTCACAAGCTCGAGCTAGGACCCGCAGGGCGTGCAGAAATTGGGCGTACGATTCTCCTGGCTGCTGCTTGCGGGTAGTTAGGAGATGTCTGGTGTAAACCACGTTAGGGCTCTTTCGGAACTGCCCTTTTAGGAGTTCGATAGCGTCCGCGTATATAGCAGCGTCCCGGAAGATTCCATAGACAGCTTCGCTTACCTGGGCGTGGAGCACATGGAGTTTAGCGTCGTCGGTGTCGATGGCCGTAGCGGTGTCGACGAATGCTTCGAAGCAGTCCAACCAATGATCAAATTTATCAGAGGCTCCAACCTCTTGAGGGTCTAATGCTAACTTGTCGGGTTTTAGAAACTGCTCCATGCTGGTCAACTGTTGTGAATAAAATTGATGCGCTATCAATAAGGCGAAAGACTACCGATATGTCAATACAAGTGTAGGCTTTTATTCATAACAGAATCAGGAGCAGATCCTAACAAGTAACCGACCTGGACTGAACAAGGGGGAGGAGACAGCCACCTTTATACTAGGTACCGAGGGGAGGAACCAAACTGGAAGGGGATGTGTCCAGGTATGACAAACACACACAACAGTGGTTCATATAGGACAAAGGCACAACTGAGGTCCACCACAGTGACCACCTTGCTAAACGTGCTATCCGTGACTTGCTCAGCATCTCAGGATGCTCCACAGTGAGTCCCCCCTCAGCTTCAGCTCTGAAATCCAGTTAGCTAGAAGCTGTATTTGGATACATCTTTTGAACACATGGTCATCAGGGATGCGAGAAGCGTCCCTCATTTCCTCCATTGTGCAGGAGCAGCATATCATGGGGCTGAGGTCTCCTGCCATAACGTTCCTCTTGACCAAGCTAGTTACTCTCTTAAAAAAAAATTATGCGAGCTAGGGGCCTTATTTACATTAGCTAGGAATCTTGTTTCTTATCAAATGCTTCGATTATAATTGTAGAGTACTATTCAATACTGCTTTTTGAGTCCCTACCTCAGTATTAAGCAATGAATTACTTTATTGGATTTAAAATACTCACCAGGACTTTCTCACCAATCAGCTGGTGTTGGTCACACGTCACTTTCTGAACTGGTGTTTGTTGACTGCTCTTCCTCCAGTTGAGCACTAGTTCCTCTGTAATCCCCTCCACGGTTATGGTGACTGAGTCGGGTTTTTCCAGATACTCCTCAACAACAGCACCCTTTTGTCCACTCTCAGCCTCGCTCTTTCTCATGCTCTTTTATCTCCTTGGCTCCACTGGGATGAATGCAGCCGCTGAGATGAATATACATGCTGAATCAAAACCATTGCTCACCATCATTACTCAGAAAGGTCTTTTTTGTAATAAAAGATTGCCTTTTGGAGTAACATCCACACCAGTCCTATATCTAAAGATCAATGGAGCAGAGTTTAAGTGGTCTCTCTGGTGTACAATTACAGGATCCAGTGAACAAGAGCATTTGAATAATTTAGAAACAACATTGGAACGGCTTAGAAACATAGAAACATAGAAAAACTACAGCACAAAACAGGCCCTTCGGCCCCACAAGTTGTGCCAAACATATCCCTACCTTTTAGGCCTACCTATAACCCTCCATCCTATTAAGTCCCATGTACTCATCCAGGAGTCTCTTAAAAGACCCTATTGAGTTTGCCTCCACCACCACTGACGGCAGATGATTCCACTCGCCCACCACCCTCTGTGTGAAAAACTTCCCCCTAACATTTCCCCTGTACCTACCCCCCAGCACCTTAAACCTGTGTCCTCTCGTAGCAGACATTTCCACCCTGGGAAAAAGCCTCTGAGAGTCCACCTGATCTATGCCACTCAACATCTTATATACCTCTATTAGGTCTCCTCTCATCCTACGTCTCTCCAAGGAGAAAAGACCGAGCTCCCTCAGCCTATCCTCATAAGGGCATGCCACTCAATCCAGGCAACATCCTTGTAAATCTCCTCTGCACCCTTTCAATCACTTCCACATCCTTCCTGTAATAAGGCGACCAGAACTGAGCACAGTACTCCAAGTGGGGTCTGACGAGGGTCATGCACATCGTCTGCATATCAAGACTTCAGTCCAGTATTTGTTTCATGTTATTGATAGTAAAGGCCTACATGAAGCACCTAAAAAGATAGAAGCTATTTTAGAAGCACCATGTCTGATGAATGTGATGCAATTGAGGTCATTTTTAGGATTGGTAAATTATTATGGCAAATTTGGCCCTAACCTAGTTACATTATTGAAGCCATTGCATAACTTACTATGTGTGAAACAGTCATGGGACTGGATAACAAACTGTGAGAAAGCATACAAGGATGTCAAAGATGGTTTGCAGAAATCTGAAATATTGGTTCAATTTAATCCAAAGCTACCATTGCTACTTGCTTGTGACACTTCATCTTATGGAGTAGTGGCAATCATTTCATATATTATGCCTATGGGAGAAGGGCCTGTTTCCATGCTGTATATCTCTATGACTATCCCTCATAATTTTGTATACCTCAATTATGTCACCCTCAGCCCCTCTTCACCAATGCATTTAAATCATTTTGGGGATTATACATATCCTCTACACTATCCACTACACGGCCAATTTTTGTGTCTGCAAATTTCCCAATCGTGCCTCCCACATTCATGTTGCATCATGTCACATTCACGTTCATCTCTGATGAAGTGCAGTCTTCTTCTGCACATCTTTGCTCCGATACCTTCATTGGACCTGTTTTGCCCATATGTTCTTTGTGTGAAGAGGGAGGTTAGAACTGGTCCTTAAATGTGATCTCACTCTTCTTCCCTCCATCACCTCCTCCTCCTCCAGAATGGCTTATGTTAAAAAGTCACACTTACTCTCCAGAAACCTTTGTGGTGAGTGGGGGAAGGGACAGGAGCTGGTTGAAACCTCCCAATCCTTCACACTTGCCCAAAGAGTCAAAAGCAAGTTTAAGGCTGTTTTGGCAGAACAATCAGAAGAAGTTGTTCCAAAAAATACCCCTATTTGTAGTAATCAATATTCCAACTCTCCACACTCAGTCCTACTGTCCTGCTGACACTGACAACAGGTCCCTTTGTAATCCCAAGTATAACCTACCTTTGGTGCTCTGTGGATCTAACCACAGGAAACTTTATTAGCTAGCTGGGAGTAACCGAGAGAATGGCAGCAAAGACCAGATCGCATTTGGAAACGCAGCAGAATTGTCTTTGTGGTGATTGAATCTGCCCTTTGTTAAAGCTGAGATGTTTGAAGAGAGGTTCAATAGACATCTGTAAAATTACAAAGGGTTTCCAGAGAGGAAATGAAGAGTTATGTTCAACAGAGATATGTATGAATGCATGAAACAGGAAGCACAGGAGAGTGGCACGAATTGGGTAACTCTTACACACAGGCAAAGATGAGCTGAATGGCCTTTTTCTCTGCTACTCCATTCTAAGAGTCTATGAAACTTAAAGACATTGGCAGGAATTTTACTGCCCTGCCCACCACGGGAATCGGAGCGGGCGAGGGGCGGACAATGGAAAGGTCCGTTAACCTTGGGCAGGGATTTTCCGGTTTCGGGACGAGTGAAGCCGTAAAATCCCACCCCTTAAGTCAGAAAGTAAGAGGAAAGCAGAAAGATAGGAGAGAGAAAGAGAAACACAAAGACAAGGCAAATACCACGTTCTCCTGCTGAACGTACAGAGTGGCTCTGGATTTCCACCAATAAATAGCAACAGCAATTGGCATCACAAAACCAGCAGCTGGCTATTCCACCAAGATTACCCTCAACTCCTAACCTCATTTCAGCAGGTGACCATTGAAGATATCTTATTAGTACTTAAAGTTATTATTTGTCTAGAAAGCCAAACAATCTGGCAACATGATTACATTGGGGTGATCACAGAAACCCACAAAGGGCTTGAGGGCTCAGGCCGTGCATTCAGAATAATAAGTGTACATTCTGAAACCAACTGAAACCATGGTTGTGGTGAACCATAGATGGTTATCACTATGGGTACTTGTACATATGTTACTCTTGTTACTGTTGGGGTTAGGGTTGGGATGTTCCACCTGTTAGCATTTTTCTGTGGTAGACTCCGTTCGGCTCCGCCTTCTTACAGGAGTATAAAGGTCACTGCTACTTCCTAGTAGCCCTTAGTCTGGGATAATATTGTTAAGCAGTATGCTCTATTCTTGTTGTGAATAAAAGCCTTTATTCCCGGGTATGTCCTAGCCTCCCGAGTGAATTAATCGTGCATCAATTTTATTCACAACAAAATACCGAAAATTTTGTTCGAAGAAAAATGGAGCAGATGCTGAAACCCGATCGGCTAACCTTGGATCCGCGTGCCGCTGGAGCGTCGAATACTTTCGACCATTGGTTGAAGTGTTTCAAGGATTACATCGACGCCTCGACAGCAGTCCAGACCGACGCCGACAGATTGCGGGTCCTCCACACAAGGGTGAGTGATACTGTGTATGCAACAATCCGTGATTCCCAAAATTACAAAGAGGCCATCGAATTACTCAAGAAGCTGTACCATAAACAGCCGAACAAAATTCATGCTCATCACCTATTAGCCACTCGACGGCGGCAGCCCAGCAAAACTACGGGACAGTACCTGCGCGAACTTCAACAGCTAGCCAGAGCCTGCAATTGCAAGGAGGTGTCGGCTACTCAATACACCAACGATCTTATCCGAGATGCGTTCGTGGCGGGAATCGGCTCATCCTATATTCGCCGGCGGCTGCTAGAGCAGGGTAACTTGGACCTGGCTAAAACGGTAGAATTGGCCGATGCAATGGAAACGGCCTCCAGAAGTCTTGAAACCTACCCCACCGACCACGTGGGAACATCGTGGCAAGTACAGCCACTGCCTCAACTGTACCTGGCGGCCCCTCAGGACTGCGTGATAATGCTCTCAACTTCAGACCTGACGGCTGCGGCAGCTCCTGGAGGCCCACGGTGCTATTTCTGCGGATTGGTGAAGCACCCTCGTCAGAGATGTCCGGCCAGGACGGTATTTTGCTCTGCCTGTGGGAAGAAAGGGCACTATGCAAAAGTGTGCCGAGTAAAGACCTCTTCCAAGCCCAGCAGTGGTGCGTGTGACTCCCCAGGATCAATCTCCTCGTCTCCGGCCTCGTCGATGTCTTCAGCCACGTGCGATTCACGGGCGCCGCCATTTCCTATGACGACGATGCAAGCCACGTGCGACCTGCGAGTGCCGCCGTTTTCAACATCATCGACCACGTGCGATTCGTGGGTGCAGCCATTTTGGTCGACACCAGCCGCAGAAGACCAGCAGGGGTCCTCGTCGTCGGCTATCTCAGCTGCCTGCAGTTACACTCGGGATCCAACAGTGGCGTCAATCATCCTGGACCAGGCCAAGCCTCACAGACTCGACAAGTCCATGATGGACATAGAGGTAAACGGGCGCCTGACGCATTGCCTGTTTGACAGCGGGAGCACGGAGAGCTTCATCCATCCGGATACAGTGAAACGATGCGCACTCTGTGTGCAAACTGTCAGGCAGACAATCTCCATAGCGTTGAGGTCCCGATCTGTTATTGTTCTTGGGAGCTGTGTGGTAACCTTAGCGGTGTGGGGCACAGTTTATGAGAACTTCAGGCTCCTCGTGTTACCACACCTTTGCGCTCCGGTACTCCTGGGGCGAGACTTTATGGTCCACCTGAAGAGTGTGACCCTGCAGTACGATGGGCCACTCCCTCCACTTTCAGTGGGAGAACAGCAGCCTCCAAATTGTCCAGCGCGCTCCACATGCAGTCTCTCAACACTCAAAATTACCCCGCCTTCCCTATTCGAAAATCTCGTGCCAGGCTGCAAGCCCATCGCGACTAAGAGCAGGCGTTACAGCGCTGAGGACCGGATCTTTATTCGATCTGAGGTTCAGCGGCTCCTCAGGGAAGGGGTCATTCAACCTAGCACTAGCCCATGGAGAGCACAAGTCGTGGTGGTCAAGACTGGAGACAAGCCCCGGATGGTCATAGACTATAGTCAGACCATTAATAGGTACACGCAGCTGGACGCGTACCCTCTCCCGCGCATATCTGACATGGTCAACCAGATTGCGCAGTACCGGGTGTTCTCCACCATCAACTTGAAGTCAGCCTACCACCAGCTCCCTATTCACCCAGAGGACCGCAAATACACGGCCTTTGAGGCGGATGGCCGTCTCTACCACTTTTTAAGAGTCCCTTTCGGTGTCACTAATGGGGTCTCGGTCTTCCAGCGTGAGATGGACCGAATGGTGGACCAAAACGGGCTACGGCTACGTTCCCGTACCTGGACAACGTCACTATCTGCGGCCATGACCAGCAGGACCACGACGCCAACCTTCAGAAGTTTTTACGCACTGCGGCTCTCCTGAACCTGACCTATAACAAGGAGAAGTGCGTATTCAGCAAGCACCGCCTAGCAATCCTCGGATACGTGGTGGAAAACGGGGTCATCGGCCCCGATCCAGACCGTATGCGTCCCCTCCTTGAACTTCCCCTACCCACTAGCATCAAAGCACTGAGAAGATGCTTAGGCTTCTTCTCGTACTATGCACAGTGGGTTCCCAATTATGCGGACAAAGCCCGTCCGCTCATAAAATCTACCTCTTTTCCCCTGACAGCAGAGGCTCGCCTAGCCTTTGAAGGGATAAAAGCCGACATCGCGAAAGCCACGATGCACGCTGTCGATGAGTCCATCCCTTTTCAAGTGGAGAGTGATGCATCTGATTTTGCCCTGGCCGCCACACTTAACCAGGCGGGCAGGCCCGTCGCCTTTTTCTCTCGCACCCTCCAAGGCCCTGAAATTCGGCACTCCTCTGTGGAGAAAGAGGCTCAGGCCATTGTGGAGGCCGTACAGCATTGGCGCCATTATTTGGCTGGCAAACGGTTTACCCTGCTCACGGACCAGCGGTCCGTGGCCTTCATGTTCAACAACACGTTAAGGGGTAAAATTAAGAATGATAAAATCTTGAGGTGGAGAATCGAACTCTCCACCTACAACTATGATATCATGTACCGTCCGGGGAAGCTCAATCAGCCCTCAGATGCCCTGTCGCGTGGAACATGTGCCAGTGTGCAGGAGGACCGGTTACAGGCCCTCCACAATGATCTCTGCCATCCGGGGATCACTCGGCTCTTCCATTTTGTAAAGGCTCGGAATCTGCCCTACTCCGTAGAGGATGTCAGGTCGATAACTCGAAGCTGCCAGGTATGTGCAGAGTGTAAGCCGCACTTCTATCGGCCTGACAGGGCACACCTCATTAAGGCCACTCGCCCTTTTGAACGACTGAGTGTCGACTTCAAGGGCCCCCTTCCTTCGACAGATCGGAATGTGTATTTCCTCAACGTGGTTGACGAATACTCCCGATTCCCCTTTGCCATCCCCCGTTCTGACATGTCCTCTGCCACGGTCATCAAAGCCCTGCGGAGTCTTTTTACCCTGTTCGGCTACCCCAGTTATATCCACAGTGATAGGGGTTCGTCGTTTATGAGCGACGACTTGAGGCAATACCTGCTCTCTAAAGGAATTGCCCCAAGTAGGACTACGAGTTATAACCCCAGGGGTAACAGACAGGTCGAGAGAGAAAACGCTACAGTCTGGAAGGCTGTTTTACTGGCGTTAAGGTCTAGGGGTCTTCCAGTCTCCCGTTGGCAAGAGGTACTTTCTGATGCGCTCCATTCAATCCGGTCCCTCCTGTGTATGGCAACCAGCGCTACCCCACATGAGCGGATGTTTACCTTCCCGAGGAAGTCTTCCTCTGGGACCTCACTGCCGTCTTGGTTGACGTACTCAGGACCTGTCCTCCTGCGGCGGCATGTTAGGGCCCGCAAGTCCGACCCTTTGGTTGAACAGGTCCACCTCCTCCATGCCAACCCTCAATATGCCTATGTGGCTATCCTGACGGGCGAGAGGACACGGTCTCTATCAGAGATCTGGCGCCTGCAGGGGACCTGGAAACCCCCGTCACTCCCGCACCCCTGGTTAGGATTCCTTTGCCCATTCTCTCCCCTCCTGACTCGGCGCGGGCAGCATCGGGACCTCAACTTAACCCTCTTACTCCCGTGTACAGCTTGCCTGAGTCCAGGAGGTTGTCATCACCTCGAGGTCCACAGGCGTGTGAGGAACTGGCGGAGTCACTGGACACCACCTCGGAGAGAGGGTCGTCACCACGGTCACCAGAACCGGCACTGGAGCCAGTGCTGCGGAGGTCGCAGAGATGGTGCGGACCTCCGATACGGCTGAACTTGTGAACATGTGGACAGTTCGTATTGTCTCCTTACCCCACCGGCCTTTGTTTTTAAAGGAGGGGTGAATGTGGTGAACCATAGATGGTTACCACTATGGGTACTTGTACATATGTTACTCTTGTTACTGTTGGGGTTAGGGTTGGGGTGTTCCACCTGTTATCATTGTTTATGTGGTACACTCCGTTCGGCTCCGCCTTCTTACAGGAGTATAAAGGTCACTGCTACTTCCTAGTAGCCCTTAGTCTGGGATAGTATTGTTAAGCAGTATGCTCTATTCTTGTTGTGATTAAAAGCCTTTATTCCCGGGTACGTCCTAGCCTCCCGAGTGAATTAATCGCGCATCAATGGTATTGTTTATATCAATGTTTAGATCATGATCAGGAACAGCCAGAATCAACAGTGAAAGTTCACGAAAGTCCATTCGCAATAACTTGTTATCTATCCTAAACAATCAAATGCTGGATTAATTGAGTGGGAATTGGACTCTGTAATGCTGGGCACACGTACAATTATATTTCTGACACTAAACACAGTTAACATATCAGGTCAATGACACTGAAGGTACAACAGGAAGTCTCCAGTGAATCACAAAGGTTAATCTTCCCCCTGATTGCAGCATAAGCTGTAGAGGGATGATGATGGTGGGAGGTTTATTCTCTCCCCTTCCAGTTTCTCTCCTTTAAATCTTATTGGGAGAAAGATCTCAAATACCTCACTGAACTGATTTGATGCAAACCAGACACTTACCTGGTTAGCGACGAGGTTCTCAGTGTGGTTGTTAACCAGGTCTCCAACCACAGGCTGGCAGTGCTCCAGTACTATCTGACTGTGCTGTAGCAAACCCCTGGAGAAGGAAGGTGACTGGAGTTCTGGAGGAACGGTAGGTAAGGCAGGATTGCCAGCTTTAACAGCAGGCAAAGTGGCCCCTCCCCCAACAGATCCACCACTGGGCCCAAGTGGGAGGAAACTCCCCCCAAGCAGGCCAGAGGCATACCAAAGGCCAGTGTTTACCTGCTGGATATGCCCACATGGCATGGCCCCTGGCACCACCAGTAGAAAGCCAGTGATGGCAGGATGAGGCTTTAAGAGAGCCTTTGCATGTCAATCGAAAGACTTAACAGGCTTCTCAGTGGCAAGCCCTGTCATTACCCTTCCCACCCTGGACTTAATCGGGGTGGAGACACAATTTCCTCATCCCAGTAATGTCTTGTGAACACCTCCTCCATGGCTAGTGTTTCCTAGCTGAAGGAAGGAGACCGCGGTCTGCAGGACTCCAGATGTTGTCCCATGGATGCTCTATATAATTGCATTGTGACTGCTTCACTCTTATTCCCATATAATTCCCATATAATAAAGTCTTACTTTCCTAATTAGTTACTGTACCTGCATTATAACAAAGAACAAAGAAAATTACAGCACAGGAACAGGCCCTTCGGCCCTCTAAGCCTGCACTGACCATTCTGTGACTCGTGCATAAGGACCCAGAATGCCTTCTGAATGAAAACATCTCTCCCCATTGGAAAATATTTTGCTTTTCTAATTTTCTTCAGAAGTGGATAATGTGGGAGCAAGGCCCCTTTAAGGGGCGATCCATGAGGGCCACATGATCGGGCTGGATCCTACGGAGAGACAGCGTGGGAAGCCGAACCAATTGGTAGCAAGGGCATGTCCCGGAATGGGGAGGAACTTCAGTGGGAGCCAGGGAGGAGAATAGAGTCGACGTGATTTACAGTTCCATCAGACCCTTAGCTTGTATATATGTTATATTGATAATAAATCATTCATTGTTGAAGCTTCGACTTTAGTAAAGATAACTTCACAGTTACCCACATTATATTCCATCATGCATGTGGTCACTCACTCAACCTCTCTGCAGCCTCTTTGATGTCTACACAAACAACAACAACAACTTGCATCTATATCACACCCTGACCATCATTAAATACCCCAAGACATTTCACTGGAGCATTACAAACAAAATGTGATATTGACCACACAAGGAGACATTAGGGCAGATGACCAAAGGCCAAGGAGACAAGTTCTCATGAAAAAATGGGAAGAGAAGGCACAGAGAGGTTGAGGGGGAGAACTCTAGAGTTCAGGGCTACTGAAGGCACAGCCGCCAATGTTGGAATGTTGTTGAAGGCTATCAGTTGGATGTGTTAGGGGTTGATGAGTTATTTGAGACCTTTCTCCCAGTAACACTTGAAGGAGAGGAACTAGAGAAGGAAGAGAATAAACCTCCCACCATCATTATCTCTCTCTCCTGATGGCACAGTGGTTAGCACTGCTGCTTCACAGAGCCAGGGACAAGGATTCAATTCCAGCCTTGGGTGATTGGGTGGAGTTTGCACATTCTCTCCATGTCCGTGGGTTCCCTCCCACACTACAAAGATGTGCAGGTTAGGTGGACGTTGCCCCTTTGTGCCCCAAGATATGTAGATTGGGGCACAAAGATATGTAGATTAGGAGGATAAATATGTGGAGTTATGAGGATAGGGTCTTGATGTTCCAATGGAGAGTTGGTGCAGACTCGATGGGCCAAATGGCCTGCTTGTGCACTGTAGAGATTCTATGATTCCAGTTTATGTTGCAATCAGGGGAAATTGTGATTCAGTGGAGACTTCCTTGTTGAAAGTTTATTATCTGCAGTTTCAGCGTTATTGACCTGATATGTTAACTGTGCCTAGTGTCAGAAATACAGTTGTATATTTGCTCGGCATTGCTCAGAGTCCAATTCCAACTTAGTTATCTAGCATTTGATTGTTTAGGATAGATAACAGGCTATTGCGAATGAACTTAAGTGAATTTTCACTACAAATGTTCCTGATCACTATCTAAACATAGATATAAAAGTGCAATGGAGCAATCTGGTACTTTCAATTCCTTATGGTCCTCACTTTCACACTACACCCTATCCCCAGAATTAAAGTCTACTTTGGACTATTTTTTATGAAGCCTCAGAGCATTGATGAAAGCCCTTCACCCTTGTAAAGCATTCAAATATACAGAAAGAACGGAACTAATGGCTGTCCCCTCTCAGGCAGAGGGACTATTGCCCAGCACTAAAGGTAATTTGGTATTCTTCCCACATACCAACTGATAATGAATATACCTTCCCACCATCTGAAGTGAATTCTTTACATGAATCGCCCACTCCAGTGCAGCTGGAGTTTGGTTGTTGTGCTAAGATTTTATGCAGCATTTCATCAATCACCCATGTGATTCCTTTCAGCTTCCATTGCTGAAAGGAATTGCCGTGTTCATAGCCAGAATGTTCATCTTTCATACACACCTCGGCATGGTAGCGGCACGGTAGCACAGTGAGGCACTGGTGCTTCACAGCTCCAGGGTCCTGGGTTCGATTCCCGGCTCGGGTCACTGTCTGTGTGGAGTTTGCACATTCTCCTCGTGTCTGCGTGGGTTTCCTCCGGGTGCTCTGGTTTCCTCCCACAGTCCAAAGATGTGCGGGTTAGGTTGATTGGCCAGGTTAAAAATTGCCCCATAGAATCCTAAAATGCGTAGGTTAGAGGGATTAGCAGGTAAATATGTGGGGGTAGGGCCTGGGTGGGATTATGGTCAGTGCAGACTCGATGGGCCGAATGGCCTCCTTCTGCACTGTAGGGTTTCTATGATTCAATCTCTCAACTCATCAATCATAAATTCCCCTCCATTATCAGTCAGAACTTATCTGGTGTTCCAACGCTGCTTCTTATCCATTTCTCCATGACTTTATCTACAATCGCCCTTTTATCCTTGTCACATATCACTGTAGAAAGACTAAATCTGGTTGTCATGTCTATAAATGTAAAATGAAATACTGGCTGAAATTCTCCGGGCACTTATGTCCCGCCATCGCTGCCAGCGAGAACGGAGAATTTGGTGCTCAGCCAAAACTCCATTCACTGCAGCGGGACTGGAGAATCCCAGCTGCAGGTAAGGTTGGAATATTCAGCCCTCTATCTGTCTTTGTTCCATGCTTTAAGATCCATGGTAACTACCTCATTAAAGTCACATAGCAATGGAAGACCCACAATAGGATGGGGAATGTCCTCCAATACTTTATACATATTTACATTTGGACTGAATCTCCTCTCACAAGCTTGTCTTCTCCTCATTAACCAGACCTCCAAACGTTAACTGGATTATGAATCTTTGATAAGAACAGTGAGCAACTTGTCTGTGCCGCTTTAAGACAACCTGCTATTTTCTCCAGAGGGTATCATGGCAGCACCAGTCCAAAGCATTGGCACATGCCTGAATCCCAGACATAGGCAGGATGATCATTGGCATCATCAGAACACACTCACAAATATATCAGCTCACCAGGATCAATTCACACATCAGAACGTTGGCATTACATAAGCACAGTGACATTGCATACCTCCATGGGACCACCTACATAGAAACTAGAAGCAGGAGTAGACCATTCGGCCCTTCGAACCTGCTCTGCCATTCATTTTGATCATGGCTGATCATTGAATTCAATATCCTGATCCTCCCAACATGAATTCTGAAAAGGGAAGGCAAGATGTTTTCAGTATTCCAGAGGGATTGTTCTCTCCATGACACCTTGGTCCACTCCTCAATCACCTCCAACACTTTACCCCCTTCCCACGGTACCTTTCTCTTTAAGTCCAGGAGAAGTATAACCTGCCCTTTTACCTCCTCTCTCTTCACATTCAGAGTCATAGAATCATAGAGGTTTTGTACTTGTCCATGCTGTCCAGTTTTTAACCATTAAGCTGGTCCCAATTGCCCGTGTTTGGCTCATAACCCTCTATACGAATCTTACCTATGTAATCGTTTAAACGCTTTTTAAAAGACAAAATTGTACCCTCCTCTACTACTACCTCTGGCAACTCATTCCAGACACTCACCACCCTCTGTGTGAAAAAATTGCCCCCTCTGGACCCTTTTGTATCTCTCCCCTCTCACCTTAAACCTACACCTTTCGTTTTAGACTCCCCTATTGTTGGGAAAAGCTATTGACTATCTATCTACCTTATCTATGTCCTTACAGATTTCTATAAGATCACCCCTAAGCCTCCTACGCTCCAGTGAAAAAAGTCCCAGTCTATCCAGCCTCTCCTTATAACTCAAACCATCCAGTCCCAGTAGTATCCGGGTAAATCTTTTCTGCACTCTTTCTAGTTTAATAATATCCTTTCGAGAATAGGGTGACCAGAACTGAACACAGTATTCCAAGTGTGGCCTTACCAATGTCTTGTACAACTTCAACAAGACATCCCAACTCCTGTATTCAATGTTCTGACCAATAAAACCAAGCATGCCGAATGCTCTCTTCACCACTCTGTCCACCTGTGACTCCACTTTCAAGAAGCTATGAACATGTACCCCTAGATCTCTTTGTTCTGTAACTCTCCCCAATGCCCTATCATTAACTGAGTAAGTCCTGCCCTGGTTCAATCTACCAAAATGCATCACCTCGCATTTATCTAAATTAAACTCCATCTGCCATTCGTCAGCCCACTGGCCCAATTGATCAAGATTTCAGGTGAAGCTGCAATTCACGTATATTACTTTCAATTTAGTTTACTGTATTCACAATGCGATCTACTCTAAACTAGGAAGGCCAAACGCAGATCGTATTATATATTCATAGAATCATATGGTGCAGAAGAGGCCAGTTGGCCCATCGAGTTTTCACCAACATGCAGGAAACAGTTCTTGGATCATCCGCAAATGCCTCGCTCACTCTCTAAGATCTGCAAGCATGAGTGTGTCACTAGTATGGAAATAATGTCCACATGTGGAGGCTCCATTAAAGGATTGTCTTCTGTGTTTCCCCAATGTGCGAAACCACATGACATATACATGACAGTCTGTGTGTGCCGGGGCCTTTAACAGGGTTTTTTAAAACAAAGTTTAAAAGACTGTTCAGTCTGTGCAAATAATTTTGAGAAATAATAAAAGACTGCGCAAATAATTTTGAGAAATGTAAAGCCAGTAGAGTTCTTAGAGCCCGTATGTGGAGAGGAATGACTGTACCGGAGTCAAAACCAATGCAATTTCACACTTCAATTGCAGGAGGAGGGGGCACACCAGGCCAGGGAGAGAGGGCAGACCAGAGGCAGTTTGCCAACGTTAGTCATTACCATGCCCATTGAGGAGGAGGTCCGGCACAGTTTGTGTCTTTATATAACCTGTTTGTGAACAGAACTCCCACTTACCTGACGAAGGAGCAGCGCTCCGAAAGCTAGTGGCTTTTGCTACCAAATAAACCTATTGGACTTTAACCTGGTGTTGTGAGACTTCTTACTGTGTTTACCCCAGTCCAACGTCGGCATCTCCACATCACAGAGTGCGAAGAGCCAGTCTATTGGCTGAGACAAAACAGGAGCAGCCCCTGGGGTGCTGAATTCACAAAGGGACATCTTTATAACTGAGGCTATGATATGTGAAGAGGGCTGGGGGAGGTGCCTGATGTTCCAAACGAGGCATTGAGGGTCTGTGATTTTGTGAAGACACTTATCCTTCGAGGAGGGATGTGTCACTGGATGTTGAAAGTTGTAAAATGCAATCTCTGAGTAATGTCTCTCAATGCTCGAGTGCTGGCAGGGAGGAAGGTTGTCTCATTGAACTCACCTCAAAGGTACAAGGTGCTTTGAACCATCCTTGTTTTGTCTCCATAATAATTGCAACATGAATTGCTGTCATTGATAGCATCAAGGGTCACAGACTAACCTCTGAGCAGGAAGAGGAAGCCTCAGAGGGTACAATGCCATCCCTTTGTTCTGTACCCAGCACCATTTCAGGCACATGCACCTTGGTGGATATGCGTTCCTCGGAAGGGAATGACAAACTGGAGAGGCCTTGCTGTACTCACACATGCTGCTGCTGGAGACTGAGATGGTGCAGCCTCTGGCAGTCAGAGTGCTGAAGGTGACCAGAACACTGATCCCCATTCGAATGTCCCTGGAGTCATCTGTAAGGTAGCCCGCCAATGGTGTCCAGTGTGAAATGCACGGAGATGTGGCAGAGATAGCAGCAGCGTTCTACGTTCTGGCTCAGACATTGGAGGAGCCCATCTAAACCATGAGCATTGTGATAACCCACCTACAAAATGTCTGCCTTCCTCCACTGTCATGTAGGGCTAAATGGCACAGATTACTGGTGCAATAATGGGTACATGTTAGAGCCCCATTCCATCATCTTTCCTTCAGGGCCCAGAGCAGGGGCATTAGGGGGTGAGAGCCTAGAGTCAAATCCATCTCATGCTCTTTCTCAGGGAACAGAGGTAGCTAATTGGACTTTATGGCAGAGGCTGGTAGAAGGCCCCTCTCTGCCATTGGCACAGCTCTGTGAGAGTGCCTGCGTGGATAGATGAGCTTCCCGCCACCATGCAGGAGCTGCCATCACGCCCAGGCCTGCGCACTCTCAAAGGACCAGAGAACGGCTGCCAAAGTAATCAGAGACAGGGGCAAAAGGGTCAGGAGCCGGGTCTGTGCTTCACCACACAGCTACCACATGGGGACAGCAACACACTGCATCACCCAGAACAAAATTCACTAACTGCCTCCTGCCTTCACAACCCCCCCGCATGTCTCCCACCAGCTAAACACCAGAGAGTGGGACAACACTCACTCTTCCTGCCTTCATGAGGTCCTTGACCCTCTTGTGACACTGAGTCCAGTTGTGAGGGACCACAAAGCTGCTTCTGATTTCCTTAGTCATTTCCAGTCGTCCTTGACTGATCTGAGTGGCTGGCCTCTTACCCCCTCCAAAACATTAAAATAATTGTAAGAATTACAGTACTTTAATAGAACAAAAAAGAGAAAAAATAAAGCCAGGCATGCCGGAGAACTCTGAGAACAATCATCACAAAGTCACACATCATTCACACACATCATTCGATCCAACATCAGCAGTGTGGGAATGGACTGGATAGAATTGGTCAGATTGAATGGAGAACCAAGCATCCAGTGAATAAAACAACAGCAAGACAAAGGGGCAGCAGAAGCCAATTACTGTGTTTACCCCAGTCCAACGCCGGCATCTCCACATCATGACTACCTCTGTAACGTTAGCAGAAAAGTGAATGGAAACTGCTAAAAGATGTGTAAACTGCATCGGTGGTCATTGTGTTTCTTCTGTTGTGTTTTTATAATGATATGAGAACACCAATCACTCTGAAGGGATGTACAAACACATTGTAGGTTCATTTATTAAGAATATGTGAACTGTCATATATGGATATAAATCATTGACAGCAGAGCTGTGTGTGCTGTGTTCTGCTGCAGGTCAAAGTGAAGTCGAGGCTCATTCACATGACAAACTTCCTTTAAAGTGACGACATGCCGCTATCCCTTAAAGGCATATTACAACACCTGCCACCTAAGGTACAGTGAACCATTGGGAGTAGAACACAGAGGTTCATTCCTGTGTATCTACTGATTGAGGTGTAAGGTAAGCCACTGAGAGTCATGCACCCCCTCACTTTGAAATTGGGTTTCAATGTTGTTCCCACTGGATCCGGCTTTCAACTTGTGGCCTGGAAATTTCCAAACTGGTAATCAGATACAGAAAGTAAAAAAAAGTTTCAGAGTAATTTGATTGATTTGTCTTATGATAATAAAATTACTTATTGATCCTTGACAATTAAACACAGCCTCAAGTTCAAAGCATTCTCTCTGTTTAGTTTAGATGGATTGGGAATGGTTAGGGCAGCACGGTAGCACTATGGTTAGCACTGCTGCCACACAGCGCCAGAGACCCAGGTTTGATTCCAGGCTTGGGTCACTGTCTGTGTGGCGTCTGCATGTTCTCCCCAGGTCTGCATGGGTTTCCTCCGGCTGCTCCAGTTTCCTCCCACAGTCCAAAGATGTGCGGGTTAGGTTGATTGGCCATGCTAAATTGCCCTTAGTGTCAGGGGGATTAGCAGGGCAAATACGTGGGGTTATGGGGGTAGGGCCTGGGTGGGATTGTGGTAGGTGTCGACTCGATGGGCCAAATGGCCTCCTTCTGCACTGTAGGGATTGTATGATTTTTTAAATGATTCTATTATTCAAATAAATTTGTCAAAATCTTATAGCCAGCAAGGAGAGATTTTTATTCCATCAGCTTGACCTGGATTAGACTTGTCCCTGAATCTGAGAGGTGAAAGGAAGTTATTTACATGTTTTGTACCCTTTTACTGCCCCGATCTACAGGTGCTTTAAAATCATTGCTTTCCAAACAATTTAAAGGATGAATCGACGTGAGATGATTATTGATTCTGTTTCATAGCCAATATTTCTCCCTTTGCAACACCCGCCTGGGTTTGCTTGAGAAAGATGGGGTTTGCCGACACAGCTTTGCAGTCGCAGCCCCTGGCAAGCTGTAAGAGCTCATTGGCGTAATCCTCCATGGTTTCGCCCGACTGCCGACGTCGTGTAGCGAGGAGGTAACGAGCGTGGATCTCGTTGGGAGGTCTCGTGTAGCGCTTTTTTAAAAGCTCGAGGGCCCTCGGGTAAGTGGTGGCCGCACGGATCGCGAGGTAGACAGTGTCGCTTACCCTCGCATGGAGGACCCGGAGTCTGTCGTCATCCGTGATGACCGCTGCAGAGGCTGCCAGGTAGTCCTCGAAACACTTCAGCCAGTGGTCGAAGGTGTTAGAGGCGCCGACCGCACGTGGATCCAGCGTCAGACGCTCTGGCTTTAGTATTTGTTCCATACTCTCCTTTCCGTCGAGAGCTTAGTGTTAGGCAATAAAATTGATGCACGTCAATCGAGCACAAGACACAAGGCTTCGGTAACTGAAGGCTTTTATTGCCTAACAATGGAACTATTAGAACATAAGTACACCACTCCAGACTGAAGGGGTCCCGCCCGAGCAGGGGGTCTTATACCTCTCCCAGGAGGTGGAGCCCGACTGGGATGTGCCACAACAGCAACAACCACAGGTGTATTAATCCCACAGTGTGAACACCCTAGCCCAACAACAACATTAGAACAACCCCACAGTGGGAACCAACGATGGTTCACCACATTCACCCCTCCTTTGAGAACAAAGGCCGGCGGGGTGCGAAAACAGACTATATAAAAAAAAGTCAACAATCTACAAGTCCAGACGGTCTGGAGGACCGCACCGTCGTTGTGACCTCCTCAATACCGGCGGTGACACCGGAGTAGGTGCTTGCGGTGGCGTTCTCTCCAAAACAGCGTCCGGCTGTCCTCTCGCAGACTCACGGGCCGGTTGACCCTGATGAAGCGGTAGTGCAGGGGATCCCGGTACATTCTGCGATGGCGCCGATCTCCGAGTCTCAGGCAAGCTGTACAGTGGAGTATAACTGTTATGCACTGGTCCCGGTGCTGACCGCGCCACGTCCGGGGGAGAAATAAGAGATAGGGGATTCGTGACTGGGGGTATGGGAGCGACAGGAGTTGCTACGTCCCCTGTGGGCGCCAGGTCTCGGATCGAGACTGTGTCCTCTCGCCCGTCAGGATATGCCACATAGGCATACTGAGGGTTGGCGTGGAGGAGGTGGACCTGTTCGACCAAGGGGTCGGACTTGCGGGCCCTTACATGTCGCCGCAGAAGGACGGGTCCTGGGTACGTCAACCAGGCTGGTAAAGATATCCCCGAGGACGACTTCCGAGGGAATGAGAACATCCTCTCGTGGGGAGTAGCATTGGTTGCCATACACAGGAGGGAGCGAATGGAGTGAAGCGCATTTGGGAGGACCTCCTGCCAATGGGAGACTGGAAGGCCTTTGGACTTCAGCGCCAATAGGACAGCCTTCCAGACTGTAGCATTCTCTCGCTCCACCTGTCCATTGCCCCTAGGGTTGTAACTCGTGGTCCTACTAGAGGCAATCCCGTATGAGAGCAGGAATTGCCTCAAGTCATTACTCATGAACGACGAGCCCCTGTCGCTATGTATATAGCTGGGGTACCCGAACAGGGTAAAAAGATCACGGAATGCCTTGATCACCGTGGCAGTTGACGTGTCCACACAGGGGACAACAAACGGGAACCGGGAGTACTCGTCTATGATGTTAAGAAAGTACACGTTCCGATCTGTTGAGGGAAGCGGGCCCTTAAAATCCACACTCAGCCTCTCGAAGGGGCGAGTGGCCTTGACCAAATGTGCCCGGTCAGGTCGGTAAAAGTGCGGTTTGCATTCCGCGCAAATCCGACAGCTCCTTGTCACTGACCTGACGTCCTCCACCGAGTAAGGCAGGTTGCGGGCTTTGATGAAGTGGTAGAGCCGAGTGACCCCAGTTCAAGCGGTCCTCCTGCATAGTAGCGCATGTTCCGCGCGAGAGGGCATCCGAGGGCTCATTGAGTTTCCCTGGACGATACATAATATCGTAATTATAGGTGGAGAGCTCAATTCTCCACCGCAAGATCTTGTCATTCTTGATCTTGCCCCTCTGCGTGTTATTGAACATAAACGCCACGGACCGCTGGTCCGTGATCAGGGTGAACCGCTTCCCCGCCAGGTAATGGCACCAGTGTCTGACGGCCTCCACAATGGCCTGGGCCTCCTTTTCCACCGCTGAATGCCGAATTTCGGGACCTTGAAGGGTGCGGGAAAAAAACGCGACGGGCCTGCCTGCCTGGTTTAGTGTGGCGGCCAGGGCGAAATCAGATGCATCACTTTCCACCTGAAAAGGGATGGATTCGTCTACCGCGTGCATCGTGGCTTTCGCAATGTCGCGTTTCAATGCCTTGAAGGCCAATTGGGCCTCTGGCGTGAGTGGAAAAGTCGTGGACTTAATAAGCGGACGGGCTTTGGCCGCGTAGTTGGGGACCCACTGCGCATAATAGGAGAAGAAGCCTAGGCATCTCCTCAGTGCTTTAGCACTAGCGGGCAAAGGAAGTTCAGCAAGGGGGCGCATATAGTCGGGATCAGGGCCAATAACCCCGTTTTCCACTACGTATCCCAGGATGGCTAACCGGCGCGTACGGAATACACACTTCTCCCTGTTGTAGGTCAGATTCAGGCGAGATGCAGTGCGCAAAAAGTTCTGGAGATTTGTGTCATGGTCCTGCTGATCACGGCCGCAGATGGTGACATTATCCAGGTACGGGAAGGTAGCCCGCAGCCCGTTCTGGTCCACCATTCGGTCCATAGCATGCTGGAAGACCGAGACCCCATTGGTGACACCAAATGGAACCCTAAGAGACTGATACAGACGACCATCCGCCTCAAAAGCCGTGTAGTGTCGGTCCTCTGGGCGGATGGGGAGTTGGTGGTAGGCGGACTTAAGGTCTATGGTGGAGAACACCCGGTACTGCGCAATCTGATTGACCATATTAGATATGCGCGGGAGAGGATACGCATCCAGCTGCATATATCGATTAATGGTCTGACTGTAATCAATGACCATCCGGGGTTTGTTCCCGCTCTTAACCACCACGACCTGTGCTCTCCACGGACTAACACTGGGCTGTATGATCCCTTCTTTGAGGAGCCGCTGAACCTCAGATCTGATGAAGATCCGATCTTCAGCGCTGTAACGCCTACTTTTAGTAGTGATGGGCTTGCAGCCTGGTACCAGATTCTTAAATAAAGAGGGTGTGGTGATCTTTAATGTGGAAAGATTGCATGCAGGGCGCTTTGGACAATTTGGAGGCTGCAGCTGGTCCCCTACTGTCAGCGAAGGGAGTGGCCCACCGTACTGTAGGATCACACTCTTCATGTGGACCATAAAGTTTAGTCCGAGGAGAATTGGTGCGCAAAGATGCGGCAACACAAGGAGCCTGTATCGCTCGTAAATTGTGCCCTGCACTTTCAGAGTTACCACACAACGTCCTTGAACCGGTACAGATCGGGACCGTGATGCCATAGAAATTGTCTGTTTGGCAGGTAGAACCCGGAGTCCACACCTCTTTACAGTGTCAGGGTGAATAAAGCTCTCAGTGCTCCCGCTGTCAAACAGACAATAAACTGTACGACCATTTACCTTAATGTTCATCATTGAACAGTCAAGCCTGTGGTGCTTAGCCTGGTCCAGAGTGATCGACGCCACCGTTGGCCCTTGGACGTCACTGCAGGCAGCTGAGGTCGATGCTGAGGACCCCTGCTGGTCGCTCCTGGTCGTTGTCGACCAAAATGGCCGCCCCCATGAATCGCACATGGTTGAGGGCGCCAAGCGTAGCAACTCCTGGTGGTCATCCTCCTCCGACTCCGCCGACCACAATGGCGTCGTCCTGGACTCGCACGTGGACGGACCTCGTGGGTACTTCGACGTCGATGGTGATGATCCCCGTTCTGGAGGGTCACAGGCTGCACTGCCGTTCTTGGGCTTCGATCTGCAGACTTTCGCGTAGTGCCCCTTTTTACCGCATTGATTACAGACCACCGCTTTGGCAGGACACTTTTGCCGTGGATGCTTGGCTCCTCCACAGAAGTAGCACCGCGGGCCGCCTGGGGCTGCCGCCGTCGTCGGGTCTATATGGGAGCACGCCATAATACCGCACTTCGAGCCCGTGGGGCGAGGAGGGATTTGTGACTGCTCCTGCCACGTTGTCTCCACGTGGTCCTCTGGATACAGGACCAAGCTCTTCGACGCCGCCTCAAGCATTTCAGCCATCTCCATAGCTTGGGTCAGGTTGAGATTCCCCTTTTCTAGCAGCTTTAGACGGATGTACGAAGACCCTACCCCTGCCACAAACGCATCTCGGGCGAGGTCGTACATGTACTGCTCAGCCGACACAGCTTTGCAGTCGCAGCCCCTGGCAAGCTGCAAGAGCTCATTGGCGTAGTCCTCCATGGTTTCGCCCGACTGCCGACGTCGTGTAGCGAGGAGGTAACGAGCGTGGATCTCGTTGGGAGGTTTCGTGTAGCGCTTTTTTAAAAGCTCGAGGGCCCTCGGGTAAGTGGTGGCCACACGGATCGCGAGGTAGACTGTGTCGCTTACCCTCGCATGGAGGACCCGGAGTCTGTCATCATCCGTGATGACCGCTGCAGAGGCTGCCAGGTAGTCCTCGAAACACTTCAGCCAGTGGTCAAAGGTGTTAGAGGCGCCGACCGCACGTGGATCCAGCGTCAGACGCTCTGGCTTTAGTATTTGTTCCATACTCTCCTTTCCGTCGAGAGCTTAGTGTTAGGCAATAAAATTGATGCACGTCAATCAAGCACAAGACACAAGGCTTCGGTAACTGAAGGCTTTTATTGCCTAACAATGGAACTATTAGAACATAAGTACACCACCCCAGACTGAAGGGGTCCCGCCCGAGCAGGGGGTCTTATACCTCTCCCAGGAGGCGGAGCCCGACTGGGATGTGCCACAACAGCAACAACCACAGGTGTATTAATCCCACCCTAGCCCAACAACAACATTAGAACAATCCCACAGTGTGAACACCCTAGCCCAACAACAACATTAGAACAACCCCACAGTGGGAACCAACGATGGTTCACCACAGTCAACATACAAAAAAGAGAATGCATTAGAACAAGTTGATAAAAAGGATTTGATTAGTCACTATATTGACAGTGCATCTCACTGGGTTACTTATTCATAAACCTCTATAGAGTGCAGCTGTAAGTAAAGATTTCCACACAGTCACGGTTAACAATTGCACTGACTCTTCAGTAACCACAGTAAGAAGTTTAACAACACCAGGTTAAAGTCCAACAGGTTTATTTGGTAGCAAAAGCCACACAAGCTTTCGGAGCTCCAAGCCCCTTCTTCAGGTGAGTGTGACTCACCTGAAGAAGGGGCTTGGAGCTCCGAAAGCTTGTGTGGCTTTTGCTACCAAATAAACCTGTTGGACTTTAACCTGGTGTTGTTAAACTTCTTACTGTGTTTACCCCAGTCCAACGCCGGCATCTTCACATCTTCAGTAACCTGCAGGTTTGCCACCTTTTCGATAATCTGATTCAGCAAACCACTTCCCTTCATCTCTGACAATGGCCTGGGCCACACCCCCGGTTGGAAGCCAAATTATCGCCTTTAATGTATGATGCCTCTCTTCCAAACCCTCTAGCACAGCCTGAAAAACAGTAGAATACAGCTGAGTAGCTATTACAAATTCATTGTCAAAGCTGGGATTTGGTAAAAGACATGGATTCCAGGTTTTTCCTGTAATTATTTGGATGAGGAGCAGAATCATAGAATCCCAACAGTGCAGAAGGAGGCCATTCGACCCATTGAGTCTACACTGACTCTCTGACAGAGCATCTTACCCAGAACCTCTCCCCCACCTATCCCCATAACACCACACATTTACCATGGCTGATCCAACACATCTTTGGACAGTGGGAAGAAATCGGAGCACCCAAAGGAAACCCACGCAGACATAGGAAAAACGTGCAGACTCCACACAGACAGGCACCTAAAGCCGGAATTGAAGACGGGTCCCTGGCGCTGTGAAGCAGGAGTGCCAAGCACTGTGCCATCGTGCCACCCGCATCGGAGGCTCTGGGTTACTGGTGAGGCCTTGCAAACAGTCTACACCTGGGAACAGCAAAAGCCCAATTAGGCCCTGGTGTCCACTCATTGTTCAATTGAATCACGGTTGATCTATAACTCAACTAATTTCCCAGTCTTTGATTCCTATTTGCATATGATTTTGTAAATATGTCCTACTTTAAAGAGTAATTCAGGGGAGGATGAGAACCTGGTGACGCTGGGACACCTTTGTTTAAAGCTGGCTTTGTGCAGTCGTGTCTGAGGTCAGTGGTTTTCCTTTCAGAACTCCAGGGACAAAAGCAGGAAAATAGCAGCTTGCATGGAGGCTCAGCACTGGGATGCTGGGGGGGGAGGCAGTGACAGAGAGTGGGGTCTGGGCCATGCTCGTATCCCGTGAGCGCAAGAGGTCATGAGGTGAGTGTTTTGAGACAAGAACGAATAGTGAGGTGGAGAATGGTGAGGGGGAGGGGGGGTGGAGTTTGAAGGGGGACTGAGGAGGATGAGGGGAGCAACAAGAAATGGAACAAAGTAAAATGTGGGTGGGCAGAAAGTTGTGGCCATGAAGTAAAGTCTCTCTGATGAAGGGTCATCCGGACTCGAAACGTTGGCTCTATTCTCTCTCTCGATGTGGAGATGCCGGCGTTGGACTGGGGTAAGCACAGTAAGAAGTCTCACAACACCAGGTTAAAGTCCAACAGGTTTATTTGGTAGCAAATACCATAAGCTTTCAGAGCGCTGCCCCTTCGTCAGATGGAGTGGTTATCTGTTCTCAAACAGTGCAAACCAAACCAACTCTTTGCACTGTTTGAGAACAGATAACCACTCCATCTGACGAAGGGGCAGCGCTCTGAAAGCTTATGGTATTTGCTACCAAATAAACCTGTTGGACTTTGGTGTTGTGAGACTTCTTACTCTATTCTCTCTCCACAGATGCTGTCAGACCTGCTGAGATTTTCCAGCATTTTCTGTTTTTCAGATTTCAGCATCCGCAGTATTTTGTTTTTATCTTCTCTCTCTGTTTGTCTGTGAAGCTCTTTTATAGGCCGCCATGTTAGCTGCATTGTTGACTGGTGCCGGGTTTCACCAATGTGAAGCTCCCCCCACCACAGAATCTCATGTGTCTCCCGTACATGCCACAGGCATTTCAAAATTTAATGAGAATTGATCAGGAAGCAGCATAAAGCAGGAGAGCTGGAGCGGCACCCACTTCCAGTTTAGCCACGGGGAAAAGTGCACCATGGTTAACATCCTGCACATTGTTCCAGGAGGCTGATGGTTCACTGCATGCTGTTCCTGGTGGCAGCTTATCTCTCATTTTAGGCCTGTTCAGTATGTATGGGCTGATGGGGGAGCAGATTCAGGATGTGGAGAGGGTAGCCCCTTGTCACCATTAGCCAGTCTCTGGTTCATCATGGTGAAATGAAGATGGCATGTATGGCTGACTGGTACAAGACGGCTGCATGACAGATGCTGCCAGGATAGTGGGTATTCACCAACGCGATGTTGTGTTTTTGGTCGCACAGCAATTGCACATTAGGGGATTTGAAGCAAAATGGTAATGTTCTGGACTAGTAAACCAGAAAGCTGGACTAATGCTCTGGGGACATGATATTAAATCCCACCACAGGAGTAAGAGAAATTGAAAGTTAATTAACAAAATAAAGCTGGAATAAATCTGCCCTCCTTACCCAGTCTGGCCTATGTGATTCCAGACCCACAGCAACACGGTTGAATTTTAACTGCCTCTGACATGCCCTAGTAAGTCACTATGTTAGGAAAAGATTAATAGGAATAAAACCAGATGGACCACCTGGTATTGTTCTGGGCCGTAGAAATGAAAAAGGCACACCCAGCCCATTCAACACTGCAGCCTCTTCCCCGCTAACATCTGGAGACCTGTGCCAAAACTGAGAGAGCTGTGACACTGGCTAGCCAAGCAATAATGTGGTATCGGTGTTCTTGTTTCTCACTCCTCATTCCAGGCAGACTTTCATCTGCTCCCAGAGCAAGGTTTTTTTTTATGGCAGAGTTGGCTAGCCTGTCACCAGAGGCTTCTAGCTTGAGGGGCACCACTCACTTTGGCACTGTGCTCTCTGTTTGGGGCATCCTCCATGATAATTTCCATTGCCCCACCTATGAGTTGGAAAGCTCTTGGTAGTCATTTAATTGACAAAACTCCGAGATACCTTGGGTGACCCTCTCTCTGCAGCCTGGCAATGGTAGAGGGACACCTGAACAAAGCACTTACCTCCACAGCCCCCCAGCCTAGCCAGGGTAC
Organism: Mustelus asterias; assembly: GCF_964213995.1. Classification (NCBI taxonomy): domain Eukaryota; kingdom Metazoa; phylum Chordata; class Chondrichthyes; order Carcharhiniformes; family Triakidae; genus Mustelus; species Mustelus asterias. Next base: position 47,748 of record NW_027592190.1, read on the forward strand.
TAGGGCAGTGCAAGGTTGACACTGTCAGATGTCAGGAGCTGGAGGGAAGAGGCCTGGTGGAAGCTGTGGGGAGTCCTGAAGGGACCCCATATCAGAGTCTTTTGGGGGAGTTGGCTCACCCTCCTGCCGATCTCTCAGGGAGCCGCGAACCTCGAAAGACTGGGCTGGCCGATGTGTTTCCGGGATGTGTAAATTTGCATCAATCAGGCGGGTGAATCCCACTTGACAGGTACTGCCAATGCCAATTGGAAACACTCCGTTCTTCCCACTGCCATGGGCACTTAGAGCCGATTCGGGTGAATCGCGGCCAGGAATGCCTCTCCATGACCAACAGTGAAACTTTGTAACTGTGAACTTCCACCCTGCTCATTCTGTAAGTCTTCATACAACCTCTTGGCTTTTTCTTGGTTGACTATCAAACTAAGAGGTGCTTGGCGCTGGCTTTGTTAGATCCAGACTGCAGAGAGTGTTTCCATATTCTTTCCATTATGTTGCTTCTAGTCTGACTCTCCCTACTGAGATTTTGGTGTGACACTTTGCGCACTTTGTCAGTGTTACTCTAGATTGTTGTCACTTCTGGTGGGGGGAGGGACTCGAACAATATCACCAAAACACAAGAAATAGAAGCAGGAGGAGGCCACCAGGCCCTTCAAGCTGCCCCACCATTCAATACCATCTTGGTTAATCTATGCCGGCCTCAACTCCTTTTCTGTGCCATTTCCCCATAGCCCACTATTCCTCAATCTATCAAATATTTGTCCACCTCTGCTTTAAATATTCCTAATAATCCAGCCTCCACCACCCTTTGGGGCACAGATTCACCACCCTCTGCGAGAAGAAATCTCTATGCTCCCCAGTTTTAAGTGACCGGCCCTTTATCTTGTAGCTATATCCCCTTATTCAAGACTCTCCCACTAGTGAAAACATCTCATTGTCTACGTGGGTTCCTGTGTGGGTTTGTGACCAGTTCTGGGCAGGAAACAATAATGAGAATGGTTCCAGGGATGAGGGTCTACACTAATGTGGATAGATTTAGAAGGTATGACTGTTCTCCTTGGAGAACAGAGGATTTGACAGAGGTAACCAAAATCATGAAGGGTCTGGACAGAGCAGATAGGGACAAACTGTTCTCATTAGTGGAAAGTTCAAAAATGAAAGGATTCACGTTTAAGGTAACTAGCGACGGCAAAGCGATGACCTAGTGGTATTATCGCTAGACTATTAATCCACAAACTCAGCTAATATTCTGGGGATCTATCTGTGTTCGAATTCTGCCACGGTAGATGGTGGAATTTGAATTCAATAAAAAAATAACTGGGATTAAGAATGTACCGATGACCATGAAACCATTGCTGATTGTCAGAAAAACTCATCTGGTTCACTCATGTCCTTTAGGGAAGGAAGTCTGCTGTCCTTACCTGGTCTGGCCTACATGTGACTCCAGAGACACAGCAATGTGGTTGACTCTCAACTGCCTTCTGAACAAGGGTAACTAGGGATGGGCAATAAATGCTGGCCAGCCAGCAACGCCCATGTCCCACGAATGAATAAAAAAAAGCAATGGAAACGTGAAGAGACCTTTTTTGCATAGTGAGTGGTTAGGATCTGGAACGTGCTGCCTGAGAATGAGGTGCAGGCATTTCAATCGTGGCTTTCAAAAGAGAATTGGATCTGGAAAGGAGAGAATTGAAGGGTGATGGGAAATGGCAGGGAAGTGGCTCTTCTGCAAGAGTTGCTCTTACAGAGAGCCAACAGAGACACACAATGGCCCAAATGGCCTCGGCCTGTGCTGTAACCATTCTAAGAGGAGATTTTAATAAAGATTTTGAATGTTATGGAAGGCTTTGATAGTCTAGGGCCCCATCTGGTTATCACTAAACAGGAGTAGAGGTTTAGAGTGATTGAGACAGAGAGCACTGCATTTTTTAATGGGAAGCTAGTTTAATATTTGAAACAAAGAAAAACACAGGGATAAAAGGCTGAATGTGACTTGATGCAGTTGGGTGTTATGTGTAATAGCAGAGGGCTGCCACAGACACCACGGGCTGAATGACCAACTTCATTCCTGTAAGCTTGGGTGTCACGGTGGCACAGTGGTTAGCACTATTGCATCACAGCGCCAGGGAACCGGGTTCGATTCCCAGCTTGGGTCACTGTCTGTGTGGAGTCTGTACGTTCTCCCCGTGTCTGCGTGGGTTTCCTCCAGGTGCTCCCGTTTCCTCCCACATTCTGAAAGACGTGCTGGTTAGGTGCATTGACCCAAACAGGTATGGATTGTGGCAACTAGGGGAATTTCACAGTAACTTCATTGCAGTGTTAATGTAAACCTTACTTGTGACTAATAAATAAACTTTACTTTACTTTGTGATTTATGGTAATTAAATAGTGTATGAGATTCCTGAGACCAACAGCCAAATTGATTGCCCCTCGTAGTTCTAAACATTCCCATTCTCCATTACAGTGAAACAGGGGAGTATTGAGGTGGGAGTGGAATGGAGAAATATAACAGATCGACCCCATAGAAATAATAACCAATATCCAGCCTATACGGGTGTGCGCGCACACAACACAGACACCAACCTTCTCCACAGCTCTCTCAACATGGGTCACATTGGGGAGTAGTTGATTGTGAACTCTGCGTTCAGTCACAGCTCTCTTAACGTTGTAATTAAACCACAACACGTTCATTGTCACCTAGAAATACAAGAGGAACAGTCAATGAATCAGACAGGATGTTAGACTTCTCAACAAAACAATCTCCTGGCATTTGTGGGCGGCACGGTAGCACAGTGGTTAGCACTGCTGCCTCACAGCTCCAGGGACCTGGGTTCGATTCCCAGCTTGGGTCACTGTCTGTGCGGAGTCTGCACATTCTCCTAGCGTCTGTGTGGGTTTCCTTTGGGTGCTCCAGTTTCCTCCCACATCCCAAAAATGTGCGGGCTAGGTTGATTGGCCATGCTAAATTGCCCCTTAGTGTCCCGGGATGTGTAGGTTAGAGGGATTAGCTGGGTAAGTGTGTGCGGATAGGGCCTGGGGTGGGATTGTTGTCATTGCAGATTCGAAGGGCCAATGGCCTCCTTTTGCACTGTAGTGATTCTATTTCTTTCCCCCCCAGTTCCCTATTTCTGTGCATTGATCCTCATATTCCTTTGAACCTACCCAAGCATTTGTTGTGGCGATCATTGATCCTCCTGAAGCTCCGACCACCATCTTCACTGCCTTGTTTTGATCCAGTATAATGACAGAGCAAATGGAAGGTAGTGAGAAAAGGTTACTGTTAAAAGACTCATTTTTAGACACAGTATCTGAATGTGTTGCTTAATTGTGATTATGGAACGCTGGAAGATTACTTGGGTGAATCCTACTTTAATTATGAGCAAAGATTTTTTTAAATAAATTTATTCATGGGATGCAGGTATCACTGGCAAGGATAATGTTTAATGTTCATCCCTAGTTCTTGGAGAAGGTGGTGGTAGTGGTGAGCTGTCTCCTTGAACCACTGCAATCCATGAGGTGGGGTGCTGTTAGGAAAGGAGTTCTAGGATTTTTGACCCTGTGACGTTGCGCTGATTGCCCCTTTATGGGCAACACAGCAGAAGTGGGCCTCCTGGTTTGAGTGACCAATTGGGACTGAGAGTGGGTAATCACCCCAGTGGGTGGAGCTCTCTCTTATGTAGAAGACAATCTGAAAACATGTAGGGACTGAAGCAGTCGGTGGGGGCTGCCAGCCTCTGTATAGATTTTCCTTGTTAATAAATAGTCTTTGTGTTCTTGACAAAGTCTGTAGCGTGCATCTTTTAACTCATTCATGGAACATGGGTGTCGCTGGCTGGCCAGCATTTATTGCCCATCCCGAGTTGCCCTTGGAGGCCAGTTGAGAGTCAACCACATTGCTGTGGCTCTGGAGTCACATGTAGGCCAGACCAGGTAAGGATGGCAGATTTCCTTTCCCCTAAAGGACATTAGTGAACCAGATAGTTTTTTTTGACAATGGTTACATTTCATTCTTTATTGAATTCAAATTCCATCATCTGCCGAGAACATTAACTGAGTTTCTGTATTAATAGCGATTGCAGAAAATACGGACACATGGGATTGAGGGTGATTTAGTAGTTTGAATCAGGAATTGGCTAGCTGTAAGAAAACAGAGGGTGGTGGTTGATGGGAAATATTCATCCTGGAGTTCAGTTACCAGTGGTGTACCGCAAGGATCTGTTTTAGGGCCACTGCTGTTTGTCATTTTTATAAATGACCTGGATGAGGGCGTGGAAGGATGGATTAGTAAATTTGCGGTTGACCCTAAAGTCGGTGGAGTTGTAGACAGTGCGGAGGGAAGTGGCAGGTTACAGAGGGACATAGATAAGCTGCAGAGCTGGGCTGAGAGGTGGCAAATGGAGTTTAATGTGGAAAAGTGTGAGGTGATTCACTTTGGAAGGAGTAACAGGAATACAGAGTACTGGGCTAATGGTAAGATACTTGGTAGTGTGGATGAACAGAGGGATCTGGGTGTCCATGTGCATAGATCCCTGAAAGTTGGCACCCAGGTTGATAGGGTTGTTAAGAAAGTGTACGGTGTGTTAGCTTTTATTGGTAGAGGGATTGAGTTTCGGAGCCAGGAGGTCATGCTGCAACTGTACAAAACTCTGGTGCGGCCGCACTTGGAGTATTGCGTGCAGTTCTGGTCGTCGCATTATAGGAAAGATGTGGAAGCGTTGGAAAGGGTGCAGTGGAGATTTACCAGGATGTTGCCTGGTATGGTGGGAAGATCATATGAGGAAAGGCTGAGGGCCTTGAGGTTGTTTTCGTTAGAGAGAAGAAGGTTAAGAGGTGACTTAATAGAGGCATACAAGATGATCAGAGGAATAGATAGGGTGGATAGTGAGAGCCTTTTTCCTCGGATGGTGATGGCTAACACAAGGAGACATAGCTTTAAATTGAGGGGTGAGAGATATAGGACAGATGTTAGAGGTAGGTTCTTTACTCAGAGAGTAGTAAGGGCGTGGAATGCCCTGCCTGCAGCAGTGGTGGACTCATCAACATTAAGAGCATTCAAATGGTTATTGGATAAACATATGGATGATATTGGAATAGTGTCAATTAGAGGGGCTTTAGATTGGTACCACTGGTCGGCGCAACATCGAGGGCCGAAGGGCCTGTACTGCGCTGTAATGTAATGCTCTATAGTCTAGCAATAACCCCACTAGGCCATCGCCTCCCCATAGTGATCTGTACAGTCATAGGCTTATCTAACTCTCCCTTTACGATTCACTTCAGCCACTCCCTATGGCAAAGTGCTTTACATTCTCACCATCTCCAGGGTAAAGAAGTTTCTTCTGAATTCCCTGTTGGATTTCCTGGTGGCATCTGATATTGATGATCTTTAGTTTTGCTCTTCCCCACAAGTGAAAACATTCTATCTATCAAAGCCTTTCGTCATTTTAAAAACCTCCACTGGGTCAACCCTCAGCCTTCACTTTTCAAGAGAAAAAGAGACCAGACGAGCTGTTTTGATAGGTTTACCCACCTTCGGCATCTGTCAATCAACTCTCTAGCCCCTCCAGAAACAGCGCTGCGGTGGCCGAAAGAGATACTGCAGTTACTGTGCTTGAGCCAAAATCCCGGGACTACACTTATAGCAAGTACTAGGGAGAATGGGCCTGGTAGAGGGTAGGGGATGCTCTGGGAGGACGTGGTAGGGGAGACCCTGGGAGGGTTGGGGTGGGGGGGGAATCTCAGTGTAGGGAGGGTAAGCTGTGTGTGGGGGTTAGTTGTGCGGACGCGGGTGGCTTTTCATACCCAGCCTGAATTTAATTAGCTATAAAGTGATTTTGGATATGCCAATGGGAGGTATAGAAATACAAATACATTTTTCCTTTGAAAAAACAGCACAATCCCCAGCGAGCTGGGCAGACACACCTGGTTTAATGAAATGGGTTGGAGGAGGCTGAACATTAAACTTGGTCGTTTTGTTTGGCCATGAAAAGTCATTCATTTCATTATTGAAAATGATCCCATTGGCGCTGGACCTCACATTCGATCTAAAGCTGCAAAAACAACACCAAATCATTTTCTGTGCAGTAAACATCCCTCAGTCAATGCAGCCTTTATGGCACTCGACCACAGGAACAGCAAGGAGAAACACTCTGAAATTGACTCTGTCTACACTTCCCGCTGCCTCGGCAAAGCAGCCAGCATAATCAAGGCCCCCAAGCACTCTGGACATTCTCTCTTCCACCTTTCTTTTAGGATGGGAATAGAGGGATATGGTCCCGGGAAGGGTAGGGGGTTTTAGTTAAGTCGGGCAGCATGGTCGGTACAGGCTTGGAGGGCCGAAAGGTCTGTTCCTGTGCTGTAATTTTCATTGTTCTTTGTTCTTTGTTCTTCCATCGGAAAAAAGATACAAAAGTCTGAGGTCACGTACCAACCGACTCGAGAACAACTTCTTCCCTGTTGCCATCAAACTTTTGAATGGACTTACCTTGCATTAAGTTGATCTTTCTCTACACCCTAGCTATGACTGTAACACTACATTCTGCACTCTCTCATTGTGGTGACCCACTGTAATTACATGTTATATGCCTGGACACACCCCTGCTGCACCTGACCCGAGACTCCTCCCTTTCCACCTGACCGAGGTTTAAAGGTGGCGGCCTCCCCCCTGCCTCAGTCTGGGCCAGGTTAGCTACAAGGGTGTGTTCCAGTTCTTTGCGGTTAAAATTGATGCACCATCAATTTACGAGGACTCCAGCGAGTGAATGAAAATAACAGGCTTTTAATCGCAAAGAACTGGAACACACCCTTGTAGCTAACCTGGCCCAGACTGAGGCAGGGGGGAGGCCGTAACCTTTAAACCTCGTTCAGGTGGAAAGGGAGGAGTCTCGGGTCAGGTGCAGCAGGGGTGTGTCCAGGCATACAACATGTAATTACAGTGGGTCACCACACTCATTTCCTTCTCTATAAACGGTATGCTTTTTCTGTATAGCGCAAAAGAAACAATGCTTTGCATAGTATACTAATACATGCGACAATAATAAATCAAATCAAATCAAAAAGATGTGAAGGAGATGTTACCATCATGAATGAATAATTAAAGACCAGGAAGCTCTTACTATAAATTAATGGTGCTGGTTACTGACACTGCGCTGCCATCCTCTGCTACCAGGGACACATGGGCAGTCCCATGATTGTCAACGGTGTAGAAATCAGGCTCATAATATTGCATAGATGCGTCATATCATCTGTGATCCTACTCCGAAGCTGTGTTGCAAAATAGTTTGAGGTCATATTGGCAACGAGCTGTTAATGAGAAAGATCCAAAGAACAAAATGATTAATGTAATGGATTAGTCATTAACCTTTTACCTCTGGGATCAGGGTTCAAACGCAGCCCAGACAGTAAATCCCTCACTACTGACAATCCAGGTTTTTCAGAAAATGTGTTTGTACAATCTCAACCTAAAGCACGGAAATACACTAGTCAACACAAGATTCCCAGTCTCACTCAATCAGAAGACGGGACAGATGGTGTTGGAAATGGGGAGGCTATGGGATGGTAAAAGAGGCTCTCCTGACAGTGGGACTGAAGCACATGATTACAGTCATAGAAGTCATAGAAACCCTACAGTGCAGAAGGAGGCCATTCGGCCCATCGAGTCTGCACCGACCACAATCCCACATATTTACCCGCTAACCTACGCATCTCAGGGGCAATTTTTTTAACCTGGCCAATCAACCTAACCCGCACATCTTTGGACTGTGGGAGGAAACCGGAGCACCCGGAGGAAACCCACGCAAACACGAGGAGAATGTGCAAACTCCACACAGACAGTGACCCGAGCCGGGAATCGAACCCGGGACCCTGGAGCTGTGAAGCAGCAGTGCTAACCACTGTGCTACCGTGCCAAACAGCCTGCTGAGTTCCAGCACACAACATTCCAGCAACTCAGCTTCAATTTCAGAGAATCACAGCGCAATCTTAGGGCATATAATTCTGTGATTCATTCTAATCATAAGGCAAGACAAGCCCTTTTGACCCATCATGTTGATGCCAGCTCATTAAAAAATCATCCAATTCGTACCACTTGCCTGATCATAGAATCCCCAGAGTGCAGAAGTGGCCATTCGGCCCATTGAGTCTGCACCAACTCTCCAACAGGGCAACTTACCCAGGCTAACGCCCCTGCCTATCCCCATAACCCCATCTATTTACCCCGCTAACCCCCCTAACCTACATATTTTTGGACAGTAAGGGGTAATTTACCACGGTCAATCCACCTAACCTGCACATCTTTGGACTGTGAGAGGAAACTGGAGCACCCAGAAGAAACCCATGCAGACACGGGGAGAACGTGCAGACTCCGCACAGACAATGACCCGAGGCCGGAATTGAACCTCAGTCCCTGACGCTGTGAGGCAGCAATGCTAACCACTGTGCCACCACTGCTGCCCCCAATCCGCATTTTCCCTTTTCAGTATAAATCAAATTCCCATCTGAAAGTTCATTTTGAATCTGCTTACAGTCAGGCAGTGAACTTTAGCTGTTAACAGCTTGCTTTGTAAAATATCCTCTTCTCATCTTCCTTGTTTTTTGACCATCATCCTGGATCTGTATTCCCTGATTACTGATCTTCCTGCCCTTGGGAGCAGCTTCTCCTTATTCACAATTAAAATCCTTCCTGACTTTGAACGCCTTGATTAAATTACACTGGAACTATCTCTGCTCTAAAGAGAATGTAGTCGCGTGGTCGTTTAACAGGTGGTGGTGGGGGGATGGTTCCTGAGGGTCACATGATCGCTGAGCCTCAGGATCTCTCAGTATGCTGGGAGATCAGATGACATGCTCCGATCACCAGCCTCTCAGTGTTCGGACCCGACCTCTGATCACCGGCCCCACCACCAAACCCCACCCCCTGGGCAGTGCCAGGGTGCCCAGTGGGCAATGCTAGGCATTGCCCAGGGGGCACTCCCCCCCTGCCCCTGACCTCCCAATGGCCTTCAGTCCCACCAGGGAAGCCATTACATCAGGTCTCCATTACTGGGACCATCTGTATGATCCCCGCTGGCGTGGAACTCCACCGGTGAGGTTGGAAACATAAGTGAGCCCGGATAATACTGTCTCTGGCTCTCTAAACAGAATTAAATGAACTCATGAATATTAAAATCAGCCTTGCGCTGGGGAACATCAATAATAGTGGCCTGGGAAAAGTAAGCAAGAGGTCACTCGCAGGAATCGCGACCGCCCAGCTGCTTACTTTTCCCATCCTGCTACACTACCCCCTCTCGCCCCCCCCCCCCCCCCGCCGCCGCCCCCCCGCTCCCCCTCCTCAATCCTTCGATCATTATGCTGAGTTACAAATGGGCCAGGGGAGAAGTCTCAAGCTTCATGGCAAAGCTTAGGGGACTGGCCCAACACCGCGAATTCAGCGCAGCATTAGCCAAAGTGTTAAGGGACAGAATGGTCTGTGGTATAAACAATCTAATCATACAAAAGGAGTTACTGGCTGAGACCAAAATCATCTTAGACAAAGCTGTGAAGCGGGATCTGGCCAAGGTGACCGAATGCGGGGAGCAGGGAGTAACAGAGCTGCAAGAATTTCAAGGCGTGCCCAACAAGGTAAATCACTTGTGGTGGGAAATGGCTGTGGTGCAAAACAGCCCAGGAGCAGGTGCAACAGTGTCCAATAGAAGAGGTGGAACAGTGAGGGATGAAGCATGTTTTCAATGTGAGGAAGAATGCTCCCAAGTAGTTTGTCAATGCAAGAATTAAACGTGCTTCAGACAAGGTCACAAAGTCGTGTTGCAGGGAGACGCAACCAGTACAGTCAGTGCAAGAAAAAAGACAGCGGCTATTAGTTTAACTCCCTTAAACAATTACAATGAGGAGCCTGGCAAAGGATCCAAACCCTAAACCAGGTCCAGATAATAAAGTGCCCCCAATAGAGAGAACCTCGTTGGCAAATGGCAAAGCATTCAAAATGGAGGTCGATACAGGGGCAGCAGCCACAGTTTATTTATTAGTGTCACAAATAGGCTTATATGAAGCCACTGTGAAAATCCCTTCGGCACCACACTCCAGTACACTGAGGGAGAATTTAGCATGGCCAATGCATGTCTGTCAGACTCTGGGAGGAAACCGGAGCACCCGGAGGAAATCCACGCAGACACGGAGAGATCGTATGGACTCCGCACAGACAGTGACCTAAGCCGGGAATTGAACCAGGGTCTCTGGTGCTATGAGGCAGCAGTGCTAACCACTGTGCCAACGTGCCACGGGCATTTTGTTATCTTCAAAAAAGGTCCACATGCAGAGTAATAATGTGAGGAGTAAATCAAGCCAGCATTCCTAACTGAGAGTGCTGGATGTTAATATGATAGAGATGAAGACTGAGTGATCTCTAAATGGGTGAATATCTATGCAACATCCTCGGCTGCCTTGTCCCAAGTGTGAGCAATCAGTTTCACCATTTAATTACACACAATACCTTGTCCCATTGCGGGAGGTTGTTCACCTTGAGGAGTTTTTTCAAATTGAAGACACACTGCGACAAGGCCACTAAGGATATGGAACAGATCCTGCAGATTGCCATAGCGACTGGGATGCTGGAGAGACATTTGAAGGGACAGCACCTTCTGACATGCGCTGCTGGGACTCCAGCAATTAGCACCGCATTTCAGTGTTCATGTTCCCAAGGCTTCATCATCCTGCAGAGGACCAGGACCATGTGAGCTGATGTTTAATCAGCCACTCTCAGATTGAAGTGTGTGGGTGACACGAGAGGAATTGCAACACTGCTTCAATGCCCTCATCCTCTTCCATGGTCCTCTCATTGGAGAAGATGTGCAGCTTTGCAGCAGGGAAAAGGAAATCCTGGCCTATGATTTATTTGTGGACTGAGAGTCTCCATATCATCCACATCATAGAATCACTACAGGAGGCCATTCGGCCCATCGATCTGCATATACCTCAATCCCACCCAGGCCCTATTCCCGTAACCCCACATATTTTCCCTGCTAATCCCCCTGACACCAAGGGTCAACTTAGCATGGCCAATCAACCTAACCCACACATCTTTGGAGTGTGGGAGGAATCTGGAGCACCTGGATAAAACCCACACAGACACGGGGAGAATGTGCCAACTCCACACAGACAGTGACCTGGGTCACTGGCGATGGGAGACAGCAGTGCTAATCACTGTGCCAACGTGCTACCCCAGGGCTGCTGCCGGGTGCACTCGTAATTCACACCAGCGTGAGGGCATGTGACAATGTAACTGGTGGGTTACCAAGCAGCACTGCTTCCTCACAGTGCCAGGGATCTGGGTTCGATTCTCGGCTTGGGTCATTGTCTGTGTGGAGTTTGCACATTTTCCCCATGTCTGCGTGGGTTTCCTCCAGGTGCTCCGGTTTCCTCCCACAGTCTGAAAGCCATGCTGTTTAGGTGCATTGACCATGCTAAATTCTCCCTCAGTGTACCCGAACAGGTGCCGGAGTGTGGCAACTAGGGGGATTTTCACAGTAACTTCATTGCAGTGTTAATGTAAGCCTACTTGTGACTCATAAAATAAACTTTAAACTTTAAAACTTTATAATTGGATTTAAATTTACCCTAATGGGGTTCCAGATGTTGAACAAAGAACAAAGAAAATTACAGCACAGGAACAGGTTCTTCGGTCCTCCAAGCCTGCACCACCCATGCTGCCCAACTTAACTAAAACCCCCGACCCTTCCAGGGACCATATCCCTCCTATTCATGTATTTGTCAAGACACTCCTTAAAAGTCACTATCATATCTGCTTTCACTACAGCGAGTTCCAGGCACCCACCATCCTCTGTGTAAAAAACTTGCCTCGTACATCGCCATTAAACCTTGCCCCTCGCACCTTAAACCTATGCCCCCTAATAATTGACGCTTCCACCCTGGGAAAAAGCTTCTGGCTATTCATTCTGTCCATGGCCCCTCATAATCTTGTAGACTTTTATCAGGTCGCTCCTCAACCTCCCTCGCTCCAGTGAGAACAAACCAAGTCTCTCCAACCTCTTCTCATAGCTAATGCCCTCCATACCAGGCAACATCCTGGTACATCTTTTCTGTACCCTCTCCAATGCCTCCACATCCTTCTGGTAGTGTGGCGACCAGAATTGAACACTATATTCTAAGTGCGGCCTATCTAAGGTTTTATAAAGCTGCAACATGACTTGCCAATTTTTAAACTCAATGCCCCGGTCGATGAAGGCAGGCATGCCGTATGCCTTCTTTACTACTTTCTCCACCCGCATTGCCACTTTCAGTGACCTGGGTACCTGTACACCCAGATCCCTCTGCTTATCGGGGCGGCACGGTAGCACAGTGGTTAGCACTGCTGCTTCACAGCTCCAGGGACCTGGGTTCGATTCCCGGCTTGGGTCACTGTCTGTGTGGAGTTTGCACATTCTCCTCGTGTCTGCGTGGGTTTCCTCCGGGTGCTCCGGTTTCCTCCCACAGTCCAAAGATGTGCGGGTTAGGTTGATTGGCCATGCTAAAAGTTGCCCTTGGTGTCCTGGGATGTGTAGATTGGAGGGATTGGTGGGTAGAGTGTGTAGGGATGTGGGGGTGGGGCCTGGGTGGGATTGTGGTCGGTGCGGACTCGATGGGCCGGGTGGCCTCTTTCTGTACTGTAGGGTTTCTCTGACTTCTCTGATTATCAATGCTCCTAAGGGTTCTGCCATTTACTGTATATTTCCTATCTGTATTAGACCTTCCAAAATGTATTACCTCACATTTGTCCGGATTAAATTCCATCTGCCATCTCTCCGCCCAAATCTCCAACTGATCTATGTCCTGCTGTATCCTCTGATGGTCCTCATCGCTATCCGCAAATCCACCAACCTTTGTGTCATCTGCAAACTTACTAATCAAACCAGTTACATTTTCCTCCAGATCATTTATATATATTACAAACAGCAAAGGTCCCAGCACTGATCCCTGAGGAACGCCACTTGTCACAGCCCTCCATTCAGAAATGCACCCTTCCACTGCTACCCTCTGTCTTCTATGACTGAGCCAGTTCTGTATCCACCTTGCCAACTCACCTCTGATCCCATTCGACTTCACCTTCTGCACCAGTCTGCCATGAGGGACCTTGTCAAAGGCCTTACTGAAGTCCATGTAGACAACATCCACTGCCTGAACCTCATCAATCATCTTCGTCACTTCCTTGAAAAACTCAATCAAGTTAGTGAGACACGACCTCCCCTTCACGAAACCATGTTGCCTCTCGCTAATACGTCCACTTATTTCCAAGTGGGAGTAAATCCTGTCTTGAAGAGTCCTCTCCAATAATTTCCCTACCACTGACAAAAGGCTCACCGGCCTGTAATTACCTGGATTATTCTTGCTACCCTTCTTAAACAAAGGAACAACATTGGCTATTCT